>NC_069734.1:367500-415000 GCF_027358585.1 Pangasianodon hypophthalmus | reverse complement strand
TGTGTGTGTGTGTGTGTATACTGTATAAATGTGTGTGTGTGTGTGTATAGTGTATAAATGTGTGTGTGTCTGTATAGTGTATAAATGTGTGTGTGTGTGTGTATAGTGTATAAATGTGTGTGTGTGTGTATACTGTATAAATGTGTGTGTGTGTGTATACTATATAAATGTGTGTGTGTGTGTATAGTGTATAAATGTGTGTGTGTGTGTATACTATATAAATGTGTGTGTGTGTGTGTGTATAGTGTATAAATGTGTGTGTGTGTGTATACTGTATAAATGTGTGTGTGTGTGTATACTATATAAATGTGTGTGTGTGTGTATAGTGTATAAATGTGTGTGTGTGTGTATACTATATAAATGTGTGTGTGTGTGTGTGTATAGTGTATAAATGTGTGTGTGTGTGTATACTATATAAATGTGTGTGTGTGTGTATAGTGTATAAATGTGTGTGTGTGTATACTGTATAAATGTGTGTGTGTGTGTATAGTGTATAAATGTGTGTGTGTGTGTGTATAGTGTATAAATGTGTGTGTGTGTGTGTATAGTGTATAAATGTGTGTGTGTGTGTATACTGTATAAATGTGTGTGTGTGTGTATACTGTATAAATGTGTGTGTGTGTGTGTATAGTGTATAAATGTGTGTGTGTGTGTATACTATATAAATGTGTGTGTGTGTGTGTGTGTATAGTGTATAAATGTGTGTGTGTGTGTATACTATATAAATGTGTGTGTGTGTGTGTATAGTGTATAAATGTGTGTGTGTGTATACTATATAAATGTGTGTGTGTGTGTGTGTGTATACTGTATAAACGTGTGTGTGTGTATACTATATAAATGTGTGTGTGTGTGTGTATAGTGTATAAATGTGTGTGTGTGTGTGTATACTGTATAAATGTGTGTGTGTGTATACTATATAAATGTGTGTGTGTGTGTATAGTGTATAAATGTGTGTGTGTGTGTATACTGTATAAATGTGTGTGTGTGTGTGTGTGTGTATACTGTATAAAGTGTGTGTGTGTGTGTGTGTATACTGTATAAGTGTGTGTGTGTGTGTATACTGTATAAACGTGTGTGTGTGTGTGTGTGTATACTATATAAATGTGTGTGTGTGTGTATAGTGTATAAATGTGTGTGTGTGTGTGTATACTGTATAAATGTGTGTGTGTGTGTGTATACTATATAAATGTGTGTGTGTGTGTATAGTGTATAAATGTGTGTGTGTGTGTATATAATTCAACGCATTTGAAGTTCTTTATTCTAACATAACATACGTAGCCACTAAAAATAAGTCTACCCAGGTGATTCCAGTAATTATTATTTACAGACCCCCAGGGCCATATTCTGAATTCCTGTGTGAATTTGCGGATTTCATCTCTAACCTGGTTGTTTCTTTAGACAAGGCATTAATTGTTGGAGACTTTAATATTCATTTTGATAATCCAGATGACCCTCTGAGAACAGCAGTTGTGTCCATTCTAGATTCTGTAGGGGTTAATCAGAATGTAATAGGACCCACCCATAGTGGTGGTCACACTCTTGATTTAATACTAACATTCGGATTAAATATAGAAAATATAGTCTCATGTCCACAGTCTGAAGCTATCTCAGATCATTACCTCATCTCATTTAAAATGTGTATTAATCATAGTATATGCACCTTGCCACGTCACCATGTCAAACGTACGTTCACGTCAACAACTGCACAAAGTTTTATCAGTAATCTCCCAGATTTATCAACCATGATTGGATCACCGTCTGATCCCGAACAACTTGACCAGGCAACTGAATGTTTAGAATCAACGTTCTGCAACTCGCTAGATAAGGTAGCTCCACTTAAAAGAAAAATAATTAGGGAGAAAAAGCTAGCACCCTGGTATAGCGATCACACACGAACTTTAAAACAGACCACTCGAAAACTAGAACGTAAATGGCGTCAAACTAACTTGGTAGTATTTCAAATAGCATGGAAGGAGAGCCTATTGAGCTATAAGAAAGCTCTTAGTGCTGCTAGATCAATGTATCTCTCCACCCTAATTGAAGATAACAGAAATAATCCTAGATTCTTATTTAATACTGTAGCAAAATTAACTAGGAATAAGACCACAATAGAAACACGCACACAATCATTATATAGCAGCGATGACTTCATGAATTTTTTCAATGGTAAAATTGAAAATATCAGGCTAGAAATTCAGACTATTAATTTAAAACCGGACAGTTCTATAACTAACCCTGTAGATGATAATATGATAATATTAGATAAACAACTACAACGCTTTAGTCCCCTTGAAGAGACTGAACTAATTTCACTAATTTCATCATCAAAATCATCAACCTGTATGCTAGATCCTTTACCTACTTGTTTCCTCAAACAGATAATTCCTGAAACAATCAAACCTCTTTTAAAGATAATCAATTCTTCCCTTAGCATTGGCTATGTACCTAAATCTTTTAAATTAGCAGTTATCAAGCCCCTGATTAAAAAACCTGACCTCAATCCCTGTCAACTGTCCAACTACAGGCCAATATCAAACCTCCCCTTTATTTCCAAGGTCCTTGAAAAGGTTGTAGCACAGCAGCTATGCTCATACTTACATAGGAATAACATTCATGAAATGTATCAGTCAGGATTTAGGCCTCATCATAGCACAGAGACAGCACTGGTAAAAGTTGTAAATGACTTACTACTGGCCTCTGATCAGGGTTGTGTCTCCTTGCTGGTGCTGCTTGACCTTAGTGCAGCTTTTGATACCATTGATCATGCTATTCTCCTCAATAGACTAGAAAATGTAGTAGGCATTAAGGGAACAGCCCTTTCCTGGCTCAGGTCTTATTTGACTGATCGTTATCAGTTTGTAAACGTAAATGGTGACTTCTCTTCTCATGCTAAGGTAAAGTTTGGTGTTCCGCAAGGCTCTGTTTTAGGCCCACTGCTCTTTTCTTTATATATGCTACCTCTGGGCAAAATTATTCGTAAGCATGGTATTAGCTTCCACTGTTACGCTGATGACACACAGTTGTATGTTTCAGCAAAGCCAGATGACAGACACCAGCTTAATAAAGTTGAGGAATGTGTAAAAGACATTAGAAACTGGATGCTTATTAACTTTCTCTTACTTAATTCTGACAAGACAGAAGTACTTGTACTAGGACCACATGCAGCTAGAAGTAAGCTTTCTGATTACATAATAACTCTGGATGACCTTTCCGTTTCATCATGTGCAGCAGTAAAAGACCTTGGTGTGATTATCGACTCTAGTCTTTCTTTTGAAGCTCATGTAGATAATATAACTAGGATTGCTTTCTTTCATCTCAGAAATATTGCTAAAATAAGAAATATATTGTCGCTACACGATGCAGAAAAATTAGTTCATGCTTTTGTTACCTCTAGGTTGGATTATTGTAATGCCTTACTGTCTGGATGTTCCAGTAGATGCATAAACAAGCTCCAGTTAGTCCAGAATGCAGCAGCGAGAGTCCTTACTAGAACCAGAAGATATGACCACATCACCCCTATCTTATCCACACTGCATTGGCTCCCAATCAAATTTCGTATTGATTATAAAATACTACTATTGACCTATAAAGCACTAAATGGTCTCGCGCCACAGTACCTGAGCGAACTTTTGGTCTTTTATGATCCGTCACGCCTACTCAGATCAAAAGATGCAGGCTATTTGTTGGTACCTCGAATAATGCGGGCTACAGCTGGGGGTAGAGCTTTCTCATACAAAGCCCCACAGTTATGGAACAGCCTTCCACTTAGTGTTCGGGGCTCAGACACAGTCTCAGTGTTTAAGTCTAGGCTGAAAACATATTTGTTTAGTCAAGCCTTTTGTGAATAGTTTTCTTAGGTACAGGGGCAGGTCTGGAGGGTTTCACAGGCATAGAGTGTTGTGGTGAAATGGGATGTTTGGATGCTGTCGCCCCCCCACTCTCACACGTTCACTCAGGTTTGTCGACGGTGGAGTGGCTGGCTGCCTTATGTCCCAGGGTGCCCTCATGTCTGTGTTAGCTTCTGGCTCTCCCTTTCAGTTATGCTGTCATAGCTAGTCTTGCCGGAGTCCCTGCTTGCACTCTGCATGCAAAGTACATCGTGCTTAACCATTAGAGGACAAAAGCTCACCTAACAATCTCTTCCTTTCTCTCCATCTCTCTCTCTCCCTCACTCTCTGTCGAGCTACACATGCTACTTCTGAGATGCCAATGATGCCAGTGATCCTGACCCCTTCTGCTCCTCCTCGCTGCCTGACCCATCCTGATGCCCTACTTCTGGTTGGAGTTCTCATCGGTTGAGTTCGCTCGCTGCTGCTGGGGGTGGCCCCATATGGACTGCCTGAAGAACTGTTTGGATTGCTGGGGATGGTGCCACCTGGGGGCTGTGGAGATGGCTTGGGGATCACATATGGGGAGCTGTACTGTAATGGCTTGGGACTGCGATTGCTGTAGTGGCTTTGGGGCTGCAGTTGCCACGAGCAGCTTCGTACTCAGGACTCCATCAGTGGACAGTGGATAGATTTTAACCAGCCGGACCTCTTGCAAATACTGCGATGAATTTATTGGTTGCACAATTGCACTATTTGTCCATATAGTACACAATAGAAGGGATTTATTTATAATTGCACTATCCGTTGCACCCAGATGAGGATGGGTTCCCTTTTGAGCCTGGTTCCTCTCAAGGTTTCTTCCTCATATCATCTCGGGGAGTTTTTCCTTGCCACCGTCGCCACTGGCTTGCTCATTAGGGATAAATTCACAGTGATAAATTTAAATATTTACAATATATTTTTGTGAATCCATTTATTTCTGTAAAGCTGCTTTGTGACAATGTCCATTGTTAAAAGCGCTATACAAATAAAATTGAATTGAATTGAATTGAATTGTATACTGTATAAATGTGTGTGTAGACTGTATAAACGTTTGTGTGTGTGTGTGTGTGTGTGTATACTGTATAAACGTGTGTGTGTGTGTGTGTGTGTGTGTGTGTATACTGTATAAACGTGTGTGTGTGTGTATACTATATAAATGTGTGTGTGTGTATAGTGTATAAATGTGTGTGTGTGTGTGTGTATAGTGTATAAATGTGTGTGTGTGTGTACTGTATAAATGTGTGTGTGTGTGTATACTATATAAATGTGTGTGTGTGTGTATAGTGTATAAATGTGTGTGTGTGTGTATACTGTATAAATGTGTGTGTGTGTGTGTATACTGTATAAACGTGTGTGTGTGTGTGTATACTGTATAAATGTGTGTGTGTGTGTATAGTGTATAAATGTGTGTGTGTGTGTATACTATATAAATGTGTGTGTGTGTGTGTATAGTGTATAAATGTGTGTGTGTGTATAGTGTATAAATGTGTGTGTGTGTGTATACTGTATAAATGTGTGTGTGTGTATACTGTATAAATGTGTGTGTGTGTGTATACTGTATAAATGTGTGTGTGTGTGTGTATAGTGTATAAATGTGTGTGTGTGTATACTGTATAAATGTGTGTGTGTGTGTGTGTGTGTGTGTGTATAGTGTATAAATGTGTGTGTGTGTGTGTATACTGTATAAATGTGTGTGTGTGTGTATACTATATAAATGTGTGTGTGTGTGTGTGTGTATAGTGTATAAATGTGTGTGTGTGTGTATACTATATAAATGTGTGTGTGTGTGTGTATAGTGTATAAATGTGTGTGTGTGTGTGTATACTGTATAAATGTGTGTGTGTGTGTGTATAGTGTATAAATGTGTGTGTGTGTGTGTATAGTGTATAAATGTGTGTGTGTGTGTGTATAGTGTATAAATGTGTGTGTGTGTGTATACTATATAAATGTGTGTGTGTGTGTATACTATATAAATGTGTGTGTGTGTGTGTATAGTGTATAAATGTGTGTGTGTGTGTATACTGTATAAATGTGTGTGTGTGTGTGTATACTATATAAATGTGTGTGTGTGTATAGTGTATAAATGTGTGTGTGTGTGTATACTATATAAATGTGTGTGTGTGTGTATAGTGTATAAATGTGTGTGTGTGTATACTGTATAAATGTGTGTGTGTGTGTATAGTGTATAAATGTGTGTGTGTGTGTATACTGTATAAATGTGTGTGTGTGTGTGTATAGTGTATAAATGTGTGTGTGTGTGTATACTATATAAATGTGTGTGTGTGTATAGTGTATAAATGTGTGTGTGTGTGTATACTATATAAATGTGTGTGTGTGTGTGTGTATAGTGTATAAATGTGTGTGTGTGTGTGTATACTATATAAATGTGTGTGTGTGTGTGTATAGTGTATAAATGTGTGTGTGTGTGTGTGTGTATACTGTATAAATGTGTGTGTGTGTGTGTATACTATATAAACGTGTGTGTGTGTGTGTATAGTGTATAAATGTGTGTGTGTGTATACTATATAAATGTGTGTGTGTGTATACTATATAAATGTGTGTGTGTGTGTGTATACTGTATAAATGTGTGTGTGTGTGTGTATACTATATAAATGTGTGTGTGTGTGTGTATAGTGTATAAATGTGTGTGTGTGTGTATAGTGTATAAATGTGTGTGTGTGTGTATACTGTATAAATGTGTGTGTGTGTGTGTATAGTGTATAAATGTGTGTGTGTGTGTGTATAGTGTATAAATGTGTGTGTGTGTGTATACTATATAAATGTGTGTGTGTGTGTGTATAGTGTATAAATGTGTGTGTGTGTGTATACTGTATAAATGTGTGTGTGTGTGTGTATAGTGTATAAATGTGTGTGTGTGTGTATACTGTATAAGTGTGTGTGTGTGTGTATACTATATAAATGTGTGTGTGTGTGTATAGTGTATAAATGTGTGTGTGTGTGTATACTGTATAAATGTGTGTGTGTGTGTGTGTATAGTGTATAAATGTGTGTGTGTGTGTGTATAGTGTATAAATGTGTGTGTGTGTGTGTATACTATATAAATGTGTGTGTGTGTGTGTATAGTGTATAAATGTGTGTGTGTGTGTATACTGTATAAATGTGTGTGTGTGTGTGTATAGTGTATAAATGTGTGTGTGTGTGTATACTGTATAAGTGTGTGTGTGTGTGTATACTATATAAATGTGTGTGTGTGTGTATAGTGTATAAATGTGTGTGTGTGTGTATACTGTATAAATGTGTGTGTGTGTGTGTGTATAGTGTATAAATGTGTGTGTGTGTGTGTATAGTGTATAAATGTGTGTGTGTGTGTATACTATATAAATGTGTGTGTGTGTGTGTATAGTGTATAAATGTGTGTGTGTGTGTATACTGTATAAGTGTGTGTGTGTGTGTATACTATATAAATGTGTGTGTGTGTGTATAGTGTATAAATGTGTGTGTGTGTGTATACTGTATAAATGTGTGTGTGTGTGTATACTGTATAAATGTGTGTGTGTGTGTGTGTGTATACTGTATAAACGTGTGTGTGTGTGTGTGTGTACTGTATAAATGTGTGTGTGTGTGTGTGTGTATACTGTATAAACGTGTGTGTGTGTGTGTGTATACTGTATAAGTGTGTGTGTGTGTGTATACTGTATAAACGTGTGTGTGTGTATACTATATAAATGTGTGTGTGTGTATAGTGTATAAATGTGTGTGTGTGTGTGTATACTGTATAAATGTGTGTGTGTGTGTATACTGTATAAACGTGTGTGTGTGTGTGTACTGTATAAATGTGTGTGTGTGTGTGTGTGTATACTGTATAAGTGTGTGTGTGTGTGTATACTGTATAAGTGTGTGTGTGTGTGTATACTGTATAAACGTGTGTGTGTGTGTGTGTGTATACTATATAAATGTGTGTGTGTGTGTATAGTGTATAAATGTGTGTGTGTGTGTATACTGTATAAATGTGTGTGTGTGTGTGTATAGTGTATAAATGTGTGTGCGTGTGTGTGTGTGTGTATACTGTATAAATGTGTGTGTGTGTGTGTGTGTATACTGTATAAACGTGTGTGTGTGTGTGTGTGTGTGTATACTGTATAAGTGTGTGTGTGTGTGTGTGTGTGTGTGTATACTGTATAAGTGTGTGTGTGTGTGTGTGTGTGTGTGTATACTGTATAAACGTGTGTGTGTGTGTGTGTGTATACTGTATAAGTGTGTGTGTGTGTGTGTGTATACTGTATAAGTGTGTGTGTGTGTGTGTGTGTGTGTATACTGTATAAGTGTGTGTGTGTGTGTGTGTGTGTGTGTGTGTATACTGTATAAACGTGTGTGTGTGTGTGTGTGTGTGTGTGTGTGTGTGTGTGTGTGTGTGTACCAGGTAAGACGAGGTTCTTCAGGATCTCTGTGCCGGACGCTGTGGCGTTTATCAGACACACATGTGCACTTTCAAGAGCATCCTGACCATGATCTCCCCATAACCTGTCATTAAACACACACACACACGTAAATATAAACATAAACACACACATATAAACATAAACATCAACACACACACACACACACACACACACATATTTATACAGTACACACACATACACACACACATCAACACACACACACACACACACACACACATACATATATATAAATAATACACATCAACACACGCAGCAGCAGGCAGTGTGCAGAAGCGTCACTGCTACACAATAATGTTATAGTGATGTAAATATATAATGTAATAATAAAGTAAATATATAATGTTATAGTAAAATAAATATATAATGTTACAGTAAAATAAATATGTAATGTTATGCTGCAGTAGATATATAATGATGTAGTAAAGTAAATGTAAAATGTTATAGTAAAGTAGATATGTAATGTTATGGTGCAGTAAGTATATAATGTTATATTTATATATTATATGTATATATTATAAAGTGCTGTGTTTTGCAGTAAACGCAGCAGGACAGTGCTCTACACGCGCTCACTTCAGCCCTAAACATCTAAACAGGCAGGAAATGTGAGATTAATTCATTATAAATAAAGAATAAAGCTTCATTAAAAGTGGCTCTTCATCCCTTACCTGAGCTGTCGGTCGTATCTTTGCTCTTTATTGGGTTTGTGTTCGGCCATGCCGGCTCAGCTCCTGCACCAGCAGCTCTCTCTCTCTCTCTCTCTCTCTGTCTGTGTCTCAGTGAAGCGCTGCGGCTGCGTCCCAAACCGCTCACTGCCGCCTACATACTGCACTACACAGGGGGAGGAACAGCAGCTTCCTACTCCCTGACGTAAATTCAGCCATCTACATCTACAGACTACAAGCATAATGACAAACTTTACACCGTCTGATTAAAGCTTTTAGTAAAAATAATTACTCTGCAGCATTTTAACTGCACACTATTTAGTGCGTTAGTGTGCGGTTTGAGACGCAGCCATCGCTCCCGCTACAGCCTTTCCTCGGCTAATCCACTGAACGCACATAAACAAAGTTTAGCTTTTATTATACAGGATAACTACGATTAATATCCGTTATATATAACAGTTTCAAATTAATACATTTGTCAGAAATTGATTTACTATTAATATTTTAATAAAAATCTGAAAACTGTGCACCCCTAAACTCAAAATAATGGATTAATCCACCGGTGATGTAAATACCGGAAAACATTTTGCGGCTTTACTCTTCTTCTGTGCCGCTTTATCGGTATACAGGCGGAATACTGCCCCCTGGTGTTTGATTATAAAATTACAGAGCAATGATTTAACTTTTTCCTTTTTTTTTGTACTAAACTGAATGAATAAGTAAATAAATGGACAGTAGGGGCAGTAGAGGGTACCGTATATAATAAACAGTACCGTTGCTCGGATGGAAGCTTTAATATTTCATTATCACCTGGAGATATGAATGTAGTGAACATTTAAAGTGTGTTTAAGGTACAACAGAGATTTTTAAAGGTTAATTATGCATTAAAAATTACTTAAATGTTCACTACAGTCAATTTCCCAAGTAAAAAAAAAAAACATAATAAAAGTACAAAAGATGAAAGATGTCTCCTTAAGGAGATAAACAACGTCAATTCAGTCGTTTCTTTGCACAGTAACCTGAGAGTCAAGTGGCTTTTATTGTGATTTCAACCATAAACAGCTGGAACAGTACACAGTGAAGCAAACACAGGACTACATAAAGACCACACACACCCACACGGGACTACGTAAAGACCACACACACACCCACACAGGACTACGTAAAGACTACACACACCCACACAGGACTACGTAAAGACTACACACACCCTCACAGGACTACGTAAAGACTACACACACCCACACAGGACTACGTAAAGACTACACACACCCACACAGGACTACGTAAAGACTACACACACCTACACAGGACTACGTAAAGACCACACACACCCACACAGGACTACGTAAAGACTACACACACCCACACAGGACTACGTAAAGACTACACACACCCACACAGGACTACGTAAAGACCACACACACACCCACACAGGACTACGTAAAGACTACACACACCCACACAGGACTACGTAAAGACCACAAACACCCACACAGGACTACGTAAAGACTACACACACACCCACACAGGACTACGTAAAGACTACACACACACCTACACAGGACTACGTAAAGACTACAGACACACCTACACAGGACTACGTAAAGACCACACACACACACACAGGACTACGTAAAGACCACACACCCTCACAGGACTACGTAAAGACCACACTCACCCTCACAGGACTACGTAAAGACCACACACACCCTCACAGGACTACGTAAAGACCACACTCACCCTCACAGGACTACGTAAAGACCACACTCACCCTCACAGGACTACGTAAAGACCACACACACCCTCACAGGACTACGTAAAGACCACACACACCCTCACAGGACTACGTAAAGACTACACTCACCCTCACAGGACTACGTAAAGACCACACACACCCTCACAGGACTACGTAAAGACCACACTCACCCTCACAGGACTACGTAAAGACCACACACACCCTCACAGGACTACGTAAAGACCACACACACACCTACAGGACTACGTAAAGACCACACACCCTCACAGGACTACGTAAAGACCACACTCACCCTCACAGGACTACGTAAAGACCACACACACCCTCACAGGACTACGTAAAGACCACACACACACCTACAGGACTACGTAAAGACCACACACACCCTCACAGGACTACGTAAAGACTACACACACCCTCACAGGACTACGTAAAGACCACACACACCCTCACAGGACTACGTAAAGACCACACACACCCACACAGGACTACGTAAAGACTACACACACACCTACACAGGACTACGTAAAGACCACACACACACACACAGGACTACGTAAAGACCACACACACCCTCACAGGACTACGTAAAGACTACACACACCCACACAGGACTACGTAAAGACCACACACATCCACACAGGACTACGTAAAGACTACACTCACCTACACCGGACTACGTAAAGACTACACACACACCCACACAGGACTACGTAAAGACTACACACACACCCTCACAGGACTACGTAAAGACCACACACACCCACACAGGACTACGTAAAGACCACACACACCTACACAGGACTACGTAAAGACCACACACACACCCACACAGGACTACGTAAAGACCACACTCACCCACACAGGACTACGTAAAGACCACACACATCCACACAGGACTACGTAAAGACTACACTCACCTACACCGGACTACGTAAAGACTACACACACACCCACACAGGACTACGTAAAGACCACACACACCCACACAGGACTACGTAAAGACCACACACACCTACACAGGACTACGTAAAGACCACACACACACCCACACAGGACTACGTAAAGACCACACTCACCCTGACAGGACTACGTAAAGACTACACACACCCACACAGGACTACGTAAAGACCACACTCACCCTGACAGGACTACGTAAAGACTACACACACCCACACAGGACTACGTAAAGACTACACACACCCACACAGGACTAACTAAAGACCACACACATCCACACAGGACTACGTAAAGACTACACACACACCTACACAGGACTAAAGTAAAGACGTGTGTGTGTTTGTGTGAGTGTGTGTGATTGTATGAGTGTGAGTGTGTGTGTGTATGAGTGTGTGTGAGTGAGTGTGTGTGTATGAGTGTCAGTGTGTGTGTGAGTGTGTGTGTGAGTGTGTGTTTGTCAGTGAGTGTGAGTGAGTGTGTGTGTGAGTGTGAGTGTTTGTGTGAGTGTGTGTGATTGTATGAGTGTGAGTGTGTGTGTGATTGTATGAGTGTGAGTGTGTGTGAGTGTATGAGTGTGAGTGTGTGTGTGTGTGTGTATGAGTGTGAGTGTGTGTGTGTGTGTGAGTGTATGTGTGTGTGAGTCTGTGTATGAGTGTTTGTATGAGAGTGTGTGTGTGAGTGTGAGTGTGTGTATCAGTGTGTGTGTGTGTGTGTGTGTGTTAGTGTGAGTGTGCGTATGAGTGTGTGTGTGTGAGTGTGTGTGAGTGTGTCTGTGTATGAGTGTCAGAGTGTGTGAGTGTGTGTGAGTCTGTGTGTGTGTGTGTGAGTGAGTGAGTGAGTGAGTGAGTGTGAGTGTGTGTATCAGTGTGTGTGTGTGTGTGTGTGTTAGTGTGAGTGTGTGTATGAGTGTGTGTGTGTGTGAGTGAGTGTGTATGTGTGTGTGTGTGTGTGTGTGTGTGTGTGTGAGTGTGTGTGTATGAGTGTGAGAGTGTGTGAGTGTGTGTGAGTCTGTGTGTGTGTGAGTGAGTGAGTGAGTGTGAGTGTGTGTGAAAGTGAGTGTGTGTATGAGTGTGTGTGTGAGTGTGAGTGTGTGTGAGTTTGTGTGTGTATGAGTGTGTGTGTGTGTGTGTATGAGTGTGTGTATGAGTGTGAGTGAGTGTGTGTGTGTGTGTGTGTGTATCAGTGTGTGTGTGAGTGTGTCTGTATGAGTGTGTGTGTGTATGAGTGTGTGTATGAGTCTTAGTGTGTGTGTATGAGTGTGAGTGTGTGTGTATATCAGTGTGTGTATGAGTGTGAGTGTATGAGTGTGTGTATGAGTGTGAGTGTGTGTGTGTGTGTGTGTGTATCAGTGTGTGTGTGAGTGTGTCTGTATGAGTGTGTGTGTGTGTATGAGTGTGTGTATGAGTCTTAGTGTGTGTGTATGAGTCTGAGTGTGTGTGTATATCAGTGTGTGTATGAGTGTGAGTGTGTGTATGAGTCTGAGTGTGTGTGTATGAGTGTGAGTGTGTATGTGTGTGTGTGTGTATGAGTGTGTGTATGAGTGTGAGTGTGTGTGTGTGTATGAGTGTGTGTATGAGTGTGTGTGTGTGTGTGAGTTTATGAGTGTGTTTGTGTGTATTAGTGTGTGTATGAGTGTGTGTGTGAGTGTGAGTGTGTGTGTATGAGTGTGTGCGTGTGATTGTGTTTATGAGTGTGTGTGTGTGTGTATGAGTGTGTGTCAGTGTGTGTGTTTGTGTGTATGAGTGTGTGAGTGTGTGTGTGTGTGCGTGTGTGTGTGTGTGTATGAGTGTGTGTCAGTGTGTGTGCGTGTGTGTGTGTGTGAGTGTGTGTGTGAGGGGAGCGTGGGGTCGTCCACAGTGCTGGTGGCTGTGTGAGAGAGGTGCATTATGGGGCAGTAACATGTGGTAAGGGGCTGTAGGGGCAGTAGAGGATAACGGGGGAGGGGGGTTGGGGGCTATAGGGGGCAGCAGGAGAAAGTGGACTGCATTAGTAATGACTCCAGTCTGGTCAGGGGGTAAAGAGGGCCATCAGCAGGGCAGGAGTGGGGGGTTGGGGTGAGGGTGGGGTATTTAGGGGTGAGGGTGGGGTATTTAGGGGCAGTAATGAGAAGTAAAAACACGATTCAGAGTGTCAGATGTTCAGTAAAGTCACTTGATGGATGTTTATTAAAGTCACGTGACCACGAGTGATTTCTCACAGTGACGTCGAGTGACTCCGAGTCTGACAGCTGAAGCGTGAGTGAATAAATACGCGAGTAGATGAATAGTGTTCTTGTGATGTTCTACAGCGTGTCACACACAGCAGGTGGAACTTTTCTTCTCCATGATGAAGCTCTGAGGACGAGACGAGCCTGTTGTGTCCTCGTGTTAATAACAGTGTGAGGAGTCGCAGCTCTTCAGAGGAACTTCAGTGAATTATAGATGTTTAAGACGTGACGTCTCTGCTCCAGACACAAAATAAAATCACTGATTCTGACATAGGAGTGTGTTTAGTGTCATACGCAGGCCTGAAGAGTGTGTGTGTGTGTGTGTTTAATCTGCACCTGCTGCTTCTGCTGTGTGTGTGTGTGTGTGAGGAACAAAAGCGGCTGTTGAGGGTGTAGCAGCTGCTGGACGTCTGCTTCGGGGTAACACCCCCCCCAGCTCTGTTCACTTTAACCCTTTAAAAATACTGCCACCGTTCAGACCACAGTGTTCCACTAAACCCAGCCTGAGCCTCGTAATATATAAAAACCTAACAACGTAAACTTCACACCCGGTGGACCGTCTCTCAGTCTGGGCCGAACTGCTGATTGTAGATCATCACTGACTTACAGATCATTAGAAATGATTTCAGAGACTGACGCAGCTCTATGGATTCTCACTACACTTGTGTAATTGTGTTTTAATTCTTGTGATTGTGTGTAAAATCAGAAACCCTGTAAATACACAATTTCACCAATGATATTAAATAAAGATTGAACTGAAACTGCAGATTCTTCAGAACGCTCGGAAATAAATCATGAATAATTCAGCATCTGAACACCAGCTGTCTCCTAATGACTCTCTAATTAATCACACTGACATCTAGTGGATTACTGAGTGTGTGTGTGTGTGTGTGTGTGTGTGAACAGACATTACAGGATGTTTTATTGTCTTAAATGTTTTGTTCTGTTCAATCCTAAATAATCAGTTAAATTCTTACTAAAACTTTAACAAAATTAAAAACAGTCCTAAAAACTAAAAACAGCTGAAGTTTTGCAGGAAGAGACTGAATGTGATTTTTGAAAGACAGAATTTATTTATTTATGTCCTTAATTTCAATCTGAATTATTCCCTATTTTACTATTTGCTCTCAAAGCTTCAGTTCTTTGTCCATCTGCACTGTGACTCTCCGTCCTGAGCTCTGAAGCACGTGTCTGAATGTGAGCGGATAATAACCGTGTACACTTCACAATTCATCCTGCTGCTTATTTTATCAGCAGTAAATACAAGAGACCCAGTTCCACTGGCAGCCGTACACGCCCACGCCGGGAGAGGAGGTGATTCGCTTCAGATCATGAGCAGCTCTTTCCCTTCTCCATGCTCTTCTCTTCCCATCATTCTGCTACAAGTTCATCTTCATCTCATCTGTCCATAGGATGTTGTTCCAGAACTGTACAGATGTTTTCAGATGTTTCTGGCAAACTCTAATCTGGTCTTCCAACTGTTATGAAGAGGTTTTCTTCACCAAAAAAATCTAAGAATTCTTCAAATAATTCTTCTGTCCTCCACCACAGCTGTTTTCTATGGTCTTCCGGGCCTTTTGGTGTTCCTGAGCTCGCCAGCGCTTACTTTCTTTTTAAGAATGTACTGAATAGTAGATTTGGCCACAGCTAATGTGTTCTCTCTGATGGGTTTGTTCTGAATTTGCAGCCTAATGATGGTTTGCTTCACTGGCAGCTCTTGGGATTTCATAGAGAGAGAGATAACAGCAACAGACTCCACATGCAAGTGACACACTTTAATCAACTCTAGACCTTTTATCTGCTTTCCTGTAAGAGAAATAATGAGGGAATAACACACACCTGGCCATGGAACACCTGAGCAGCTAACTGTCCAATTACTTCTGGTCCCTTAAAAGGGGCGGGGCTACACATATAAACAGTGCTGTAGTTCCTACACCCTTCACCCTATTAGGACGTAAATCCCTCAGATTAAAGCTGAAAGTCTGCACTTTGAGCTCATATTCAGTTTTTAATTTCACCTCCAATACACTGTGGTGGACAAATAAACACACTTTCGTGTCAGTGTCCAAATATTTCTGGACCTGACTGTACATCAAACCCAAAAACAGAAGATGAAGCCGATGTGTAGCTGAACCTGAGCAGGGAGAATGAGAGACTCTCAGTGCGTATGCATTTAGAGCTTTATTTAGATTTATAAAATACACAACAGTAGCAGCATGACATTAAAAAAAGATCATTTTGGTAAAAATCTCAGGATACAACCAGAGGATAAAAATTTTCAAAATAAAATCCCAGTCCTACAGGATTTAAAGCCGTTTCCATGGTGACCTGGGCCTTCCTTAGAAAAATAGCATAATTCACCTTAACACAAACAAACACCCCCGAGTGTGAAATATAAAATCTAATCCATCAAAAATCCTTTGTGTGTGTGTGTGTGTGTGTGTGTGTGTGTGTGCGCGTGTGTCCCACCTCCGTTATAGCAGCATTCAGGCCCTGAGGCTCTCTGAGGATTCGGTAGGCGGGCTGCGACTCGGTGGATCAATAATACATGTTTAAAAATTCAGAATTAAGCGGTTAGGAGTCTGCAGAGATCAGAATAAAAAGTTGTGCAGGTTTCTCAAAGCTGATCTGAGAACAGCATGGCTGTGGGTCGTGTCCCAATCCACACAGCTGAAGCGGAGCAGCGGTCAGGACGAAGAGTCCTCGGGTTTCTCGCTGCTGGGGGGCGGAGTCAACACTCCGGGCGGGACGGGCGAGGTCTGGCCATGTTCCAAATCCTCCAGCTGATGAGAGTGTACCTTTCCCTAAAGGGAGCAGAACACAAAGAGTCAAAAATCACATCCTGATAATCTGTTGCACGATACACCACAATATTCAGACAATATTACAGCACAGGCTTTAAATTACAGTCACCTTCCCCCGTGTTCCCCTGCGAGCAGGCTGCGGAGGAGGCAACATTTTCAGGAAAAAAAATAAAAATAAAATAAAATTCTGTTAAACAAACTGTCTTTCTAGTTAAATAAATCCAAAGTCAGCATCATGTGTCCATCATGTCTCACTAAAGACATTACTCGTATCTAGTCTAGGAATCGCTCTTTTTTAATCAAAGGTTAAGGGTAAAGGTTAACTGGAGGTTAATTGGTTGGTAAAGGTTAATTAAAGGGTAACTGGAGGTTAATTGGATGGTAAAGGTTAATTAAAGGGTAACTGGAGGTTAATTGGTTGGTAAAGGTTAATTAAAGGGTAACTGGAGGTTAAGTAAGGGTTAAGCAGCAGTTAGAGAATCAGGGATTTTTTTTAAGATGATAAATTTAAAAATGTTTTGGCTGCAATATCCGCCACTCTTCTGGGAAGCTTTCCACTAGATGTTGGAGCGTGGCTGTGGGGATTTGTGTTCATTCAGCTACAAGAACATTAGTGAGGTCAGGCGCTGATGTTGGGATGTCGAGGAGGTCTGGGGTTCAGTCGGTGTTCCAGTTCATCCCAAAGGTGTTCAGTGGGGTTGAGGTCAGGGCTCTGTGCAGGACACTCGAGTTCTTCCACTCCAACCTTCACACACCACGTCTTCATGGAGCTCGCTTTGTGCACAGGGGCATCGTCATGCTGGTACTGAAAGGTTTTTCGCCAAAGTGCTGCCACAAAATCGGAATCATACAATTGTGTGAACTATCTATATACTGTATCCAGTAGCATTAACATTAACGTTCCCCTTCACTGGAACTGAGGAGCCCAAACTGAGGAAAACACCTCCAGATCATTATCCCTCCTCCACCACACTTTACTGTAGGAACTCTGTGTTCTGGTATTTAACGTTCTCCTGACGTCCACCAAACCCAGATTCATCCATCACACTGCGAGGTAGTGAGGCGTGATCCATCACTCCAGAGAAGACTTTTCCACTGCTCCAGAGTCAGTGCTTTACTCCACTCCAGCTCATGCTCAGCGTTGTGCACAGTGATCTTAGGCTTGTGTGAAGCTGCTCAGCCATGAAACCCATTTCATGAAGCTCCTGACGCACAGCTCTTCTGCTGATGTTTCTTCCAGAGGCAGTTTGGAGCTCTGTACTGAGTGATGAGAAAGAGGACAGGCGAATTCGGCGGTTCCCCTCCGAGAGTTTGCGTGGTCTGATGCTTCGTAGCTGAGCTGTTGTTGTTGTTGTTGTTGTTGTTGCTGCTGCTGCTGCTGCAGGGCAGAAATTTCACAAGCTGACTCGGGGTAAAGGTGGCGTCCGGTGACAGTGACACGATTAAAATCAGGGAGATCTTCAGTGCGACTCATTCCACTGTCTGTCTGTGGAGCTTACACGGCCACATGCTGGATTTTATTCACCTGTTAGCAGCGGGTGGGGCTGAAACACCTGAACTCAATCAACAAGAGGGGTGCACATACTTTTGGGCTTATAGTATAGATATAAATTAAAGATGGAAAAATTTCTAACTTGTTTATTTAATACATTTATGTATATATTTAATTTTTGCTCCATTTTAATGAACATAATGTTCCAAGTTGAGAGAGTATAAGCATGATTAAAAACCAGACTTGTGAGTGTGAGTGTGTGTGAGTGTGAGTGTGAGTGTGTGTGAGTGTGTGTGTGTGTGTGTGTGTGTGTGTGTGTGTGTAAGCCATGTCTCTCACCAGCCAGTCCAGGTAGGGGGCGTGGCTCTGGATGTTGTGCATGTTCTCTGCTGGAATGCCTTTAAACGTTTTTTGGGAGGAGCTTCCAACTTCACGTATCGCCATCGCAAATGGCACCATCCACCTCACACAGCGCTCCACATCACACCACTTCACCCCTGACACACACACACACACACACATACACACGAAAGAGATCAGTATTAAGTGTTTGAGGATATTAGGTGATTAAATCTGAAATAGTTCATATCAGTAGTATATTATATGGTGATGATGTCATTCAGGTAGAGCAAAAAAACACCCATGTGCATATCTAATTATTTCAACAGCTTTCACTATTCACTTACTTTCATTCGCTGTAGTGCTGATTTAACACCATGAGAGATAAAACAAACCTTAAGTCTTCACATGAGCCTTACTGTGGAGACGAAGCTTTAGAGGTAGACGTGTGTGTGTGTGTGTGTGTGTGTGTGTGTGTGTGTGTGTTTTCTTACCAGAGACCTTCATGATGAGTTCCAGAGAAGAGAAGTGGAACAGAGCTGAAGCTGCCAGCAGGCTGGAGGAGAACTCCAGACTCCTCACATCCAGAATGCACAAATCCAACAGCTACACACACACACACACACACACACACACACACACACACACACACGCACGTTACTAGCGTTATACCTTCCCTCAGTGAGAGCTGTATCAGTGTTAAACCACATACTGTATTTCAATACTACTTTAACAGACTCCGCCCCTACACATACATAACCCCGCCCACACACCTACACTTACATAACCCCGCCCACACCCAGCCCTGCCCCACCCCTACACATACATAACCCCGCCCACACCCAGCCCTGCCCCGTCCCTACACATACATAACCCCGCCCACACACCCATCCCCACCCCTACACATACATAACCCCACCCAAACATACATAACCCCGCCCACACACCCATCCCAGTCCCTACTCGTACATAACCCCGCCCACACACCCATCCCAGTCCCTACTCGTACATAACCCCGCCCACACACATGCCCAGCCCCGTCCCCACACCCTTCACTTTATCTCAGTCATCCTTTTTGAAAACTAGTAGTCACACGCTGTGATGGAGCTGAAACTCCTGGCCTTGATGATGATGATGATGAAGAAAAAGCTGGAGTTTATGTTAAATATGATCAGCTGTGAGAAGTACAGCATTAGGAACACTCGGGACTCACCTCAGCGATCTGTACGAACGTGGTCTGAGGAAACTGTGGCATGAGAACTTCAGTGAACTCCTTCAGATACGCCATCTGCATGTAGATGTTCAGCCACGACACCGGCGTTAACGGACTCAGACTCCAGTTCAGCTCCTGAGACACAATCATCATTCATTAAACTTAAAATCACGAGTCCAAATAAAACGAAACAGTGGCAGGAACTGTTCCTGCTGTGGGGTGTGTTCATGTGATATAAAACACACGTCAGTGATCATTTACTCACTAAACAGGTTTAAACTGCAGGTAAAAGAGTCGGTTATTTAGTGAAGCTGCATTCGACCAATCAGAGAGTATTCAGTAGGCAAGCTCCGCCCCTTACAGCTCTGGAGCAGGAAGTGAACTACAGTCATCCACAGTGACCTTAGTGTCCAGTGAGTGTGTGTGTGTGTGAGAGTGAGTGTGTGAGAGAGAGTGTGTGTGTGTGTGTGTGTTAAACTTCACTTTATTAACAAACAGCATTTCAGTTTTAAAAAGTGTAAACAGTTTACCTTCATGATGATGACCTCCATGCTGAGGATCTCCTCCTCCGTACACGCTCCATCCGTCACATACGCAAACTGGTGCACTTTAGGAGGATAAATCTCCTGTGACAACAACAACAACAATAATAATAATAATAATAATAATAATAATAATTATAATTATCCTGGAGCCATTTAAGCTCAGCTCACAACTCAGATGCAAGTGATTTAGTACAAAACACAAAAGAAAGATTTTTTAATAATTATGGAATATATACACACAAGTACACGATAAAAATTAGAGCAGATTCCATTTTTGGGAACTAAATTGATGATAAATTCTACAAGAGAGATATTAGACATGTTAATTAAAGAAAAAAATTAAATTAAATTTCATAAGGATTAAATGTGAACAGACGGGACCCGGTCTGAGGAGGTCCGAGTGAGCGCTCATCATGTTTTGTTTGTTATTTTTATTATGAATAATTTTAGGAGATTAGAGAGACGCACCTCCATCTTAGCGGCGATGAAGAGAGCAGAAATGCCAATGAGCTGCAGCGTGGACTTCTGCACGTTCTTCTGTGTGGCCATGAAGCGATCGAAATAATCCTGACCTAAATAAAACGTCTCCCTGTGGAGTTTATACACCTCACACACCTGAGAGACAGAGAGAGAGAGAGAGACAGAGAGAGAGAGAGACAGAGAGAGAGAGAGAGACATTTGACACATGAGACATTTGACACATGAGACATTTGACTAAAAAATAAATCCTGTCTGTTTGTCTAAGACTTTACTATCAAACCTAAATATAATAATCCACACTGTGTGCTGTAAAAATCCTGTTATAGTAACCACACACTCACACACACACACTCACACACACACACACACACTCACACACACACACTCACACACACACACTCACACACACACACTCACACACACACACACTCACTCTAATCTACACATTGTTAATTAGCATGATGTCCAGCACTTTGGTCATCTGCTGTGTTTAATCTGCTGTGTAAATGTTCTCCAGGTGATTAAATCTGATTAAAGCCTCGCCCCTCATTAATGAGACTGATTACAGTGAGGGTGTGTTAATCTCTGCCTCACACACACACACACACACACACACACCTCGATTAACCAGTCCAGCAGAATGGCCCTCATTTTGGGCTGCAGGTTGGGGTGTCTCTCCATCACATGCACATTGTGGAGGTAAAGTTTATCTTTCTTCAGCAGGTTGCTCCACACGTCGTCTTTACTCGCCCAACTGAAAGCACAGCACGAGTCAAATTTAAATAAAGTGATAAAACAATAAGTTTGTCATACAACAGTTTTTATCACTCTGTTTCTGAAAATATCTCACGCTCACACGAAAACAGTCACATGATCACGCCAGCGTGGCGACAGTACACCAGAGCGCTGTATTAATCGCCTCAGGAACAACGTTAAGATCTGCGCGTTGAGGTTTAGAGACGGAGAAGAGATTCGTAAATTAGAAATCGTCCCACCAGCTGAAGGTTCTCCGAGTCTTTAAAGCTTCATTTTCACTGAGCCAAAATGCCAAAAGTAAAACTCGACAAAACTGAAACACGCTGGGTGGAAACGCGCTCTGAATGATTAATTATTTCTTCGCTGATTTGCATATGCAGGTTTACTGAACGATGCTGAACTGGAGGCTGGAGGTTTCTCCTTCTCTCAGTGCAAAGCTGCCACGGCTAATCGGCTACGCTTAGGGTAAAAATGAGCACAGGATTTCTCTTATTTGAATATTGGAATATTAGAAAACCGAATCTCCGCCCCGACGTGAGCACTGGGGTCGTGTCGAGGTCACACAGCTGTCTCCAGCTTTAAATCATCACGTTTTCACACACTGGAATGTTGACAAGCCGATACACCTTGCTGTAGGGGGCCAATATTTTATATTCTGATAGAAAAATGTAAAGCAGCCTGATGAGTCTCACCATAGGGCAGGCAGGGGCGAGGGCCGTGTCGGGGTGACGAAAACACTCCTGCTGGCGTAGTGTGTGAATCCCACGCTGCCGATTCCAACCGGTTTATCCGCCTGGCGTGGAGAGGAGGCCGCCGTCTGATCCCGGCACGTCTGAGCAAGCAGAGAGAGAGAAAGGAGAAGCGTTCTTAACGGAATAAAACACCACATCCATCACAAACCGACAGGAATTAATGGGCCAGTGTAAACACACACACACACACACACACACACTACAATACCATAAACAACTATCTATTCACAACACACACACCCCCCATGACCACATCTCTCTCAAACACACACACACACACACACACACACTTGAATTCATGTAACCAAGCATTTGGAGACAAATTCAGTTCAGGAAGATGTTTAAAGAGGACACAGTGCTCATGGAAATGTTCAAAAAGAATGTTATAATGACAGGGTTTAGGAAAGAAAGGCTGCAGTGTGTTTATGCAAAATCACCTCCTGGGGCGGACACGGCTTCTTTCTCGTCTGCGCCTCTGTAATTTCCTCATCCGGATCATGTAAGTGCTGAAGATTGTTAATAAAGTGAATTATTAATTAGTTTCATTAAAGTTTCAGTTATAATGAAGATATTCATCACACAAACACGTGATAAACTTCTCACAATAGCAACATCTGCTTTCCTCTTCCTGGAGCGAGCCGAGCTGGGTTTAGGAGCTTCATCCGTTCTGCTGTTCACTTGTGTGTTTAACCTGAAAGAAATATTTTATATCATTAATAATTCTGTGTTAAAATCCCAGAGAGCTGAAATAAAGCTCTTCACCTCCAACATGCAGCTGCTTCACCACACACACTCTCAACTCACACTGAGATTAAAGTGAATAAAACCCACACTTACACACTCTTACTGGGCATTATATCCACAGGGCTGTGTCTCTACACCTCACAGAGCCTGAAAAACAACGCTGGAGTAGTAAAAGGGAAGGTTTTCAGCATTTCAGACACTTTTTCCCGACGGTTTTGTGGCCTTTTTCTCTCCCAACCCCCCACACAAAGGCCTCATGAGCACAGCAACATGAACACCCGCAAAACCACTCTCCATAACCCCTCAACAACCCCTCCACAACCCCAGCACAGGGCTGAGACAGGGCTGAGACAGGGCTGAAGGCCAGAGGATGAATTCATGTCGCTGAATTGAGTCTTAAATGGATGTAATGAGGGAAGAGAAAATGGCCGCTCGCTTCTGTTACACATTATTATTATTATTATTACTTTATTAACAAAGTGTGCAATATTATTTAAAATGCACAAGAGAAAAGAGTTCTGAAGAAGCGTGTGGTCATCTGGGTGAAGTTAGAGATTAAAGTTTAAAGTGAGAGATTACAGGAAGAGGAGAAGAGAGGAGGAGTGCTGCTTTACCTCCAAACCGCGCGTGCAGGAAAAACTTCAGATGCAGAGAAGTTAAGATCTTTCACACACCATCTTCATCTTCATCATCTTCATCATGCCTGTGATCCTGTGTGTGTTCAGGAAGGTGTGCTCCTTATTCCCCGTGTGTGTGTGTGTGTGTTATGGTGTGTGTTATGGTGTGTGTTCCTCTCCTAGCTGCTCTGCTCTCAGCCTCATTTTGCGCCTTTGCCTTTATAAACTGCGCAAACTCGCGGCGCGCGACTCAAAAACAGACATGCTTTTTAAAAAAGAAATAAATAAACTTGTAATATTAAAACTTTAACAATAAAATAAACACTTCCGGAAGTTTAAATTCATCCTACAACGCCATCACTCCTCTCTGACTCCTGCCTCTGATATAAAACATTTACTTTATAAACACTTTCCCTACTTTTTGCCGGGTAAAGGGGCGTGACCGGGGTGACGTCACGTTGGCGCTGAAGACGTCATCCCGGAAGTGACTGTGAGCACGTGGACAGCTGTGTCAGGAAGTAAACAAAAAGCAGCTGGGGCTCAGACAGGAGGCTAAAGTGGAATAAAGTGAAATAAAGTGATATAAAGTGATATAATGACTAAATACTATCCATGTGCTTTTCATAAACCAGTATTTTAATTATTCTTACAGTCCGGAATCTGGAGAAAAAGCGATTTATATTACATTCATTATCATTTTTAAATGAAACTTTGTGTTTCATAGCGAATCAGCAATCAACTTCCAGTTCTCACTTAATTTATTATTTATTATTTATTAAAAAGTGATAGAAGAACGAATGTAATAAAGCTAAGGTGTGTGTGAGTGAGTGATTAGACCTCATTAATACAGTGATGTTCTCCAGCAATAAGAGCCTTCAGCTGCATTCTTATTAAACACAACAGGATGAAAACAGAATGAAATGACATACACTTGTGTGTGTGTGTGTGTGTGTGTGGGATATGTACAGGAGAAGCCTGACCCAGGAGGACATTACACCCAGGCAGTGGGACAGTACTGATATCTCTGCTGCTTAACCTTTGACCAGTCACGTGACTGAGCCTCAGCAGGAGAGACCATCATGAAGTTTGTGAAGCTTTTTGGACGCTTAAAGTCCAACATCATTGGCATGATCCATGTAGGAGCTTTACCTGGTAGGATATATGAATTACGGCTGTAATGTGATGTCCTGTGTGCTGTATGCTCAGCTGTATTTGAGGGGAAGATCAGTTTGGTGTGTTGGTTTCTGCAGGAACTCCGTTACACAGATCTGCAGTTCCTGAGCTCATCGAGGAGGCGTGTAGAGAAGCAGAGCTTTACCACCAGCAGGGAGTAGTAAGCGATAAATATTAACATACAGTAAATACATTAGGGGAAATTTCATGCAAGGATCTCACTTAACTTTAGTGTGAGAAAATCACATTTTAAAATAAACACAATATTCAGGGCAATGATGTAATTTCTCCAATAACAGAGCAGCATTTTTTATTCCTTACTGATTATTTATTTATTTTGATTATTCTGTATAGTTGTATGAAGTGTACATTGTGTTATGATGTGTGTATTCTGGTTCAGTGTGTGTGTGTGTGTGTGTGTGTGTTTTCAGGATGGGTTGCTGATTGAGAACATGCATGATGTGCCGTATGTGTGTGACTCGGGGCCGGAGGTGTGTGCGGTGATGACGGCTGTGTGTTCTGCGGTGAAGAAACTTCATCCAGCTCTTCCTGTCGGTGTGCAGATTCTAGCAGCCAATAATCACACGGCGCTGGCCACCGCCCTCGCCTCCGGTCAGTAAACACGTAATAATAACAATAATAACAATAATAATAATGACAATAATAATAATAATAATACAAGTTTGGATGATTGTGGTCGTGAGTGTTAATGGCGGTGCACTGTTCAGGGCTGGATTTTATCCGAGCAGAGAGCTTTGTGTTTTCTCACGTGGCTGATGAAGGTCTGATGAACGCGTGTGCTGGTGAACTGCTGCGATATCGCAAACACATCGGAGCAGAACACATTCAGATATTTACTGATATAAAGAAGAAGCACAGGTGAGATCAGAGCAGTTACATCTTCATCTAACCCTCCTCTAAACCCAACATTCATCTAACATTCATCTAACATTCATCTAACGTTCATCTAACATTCCTCTAAACCCAACATTCATCTAACATTCATCTAACATTCATCTAACGTTCATCTAACCCTCCTCTAAACCCAACATTCATCTAACATTCATCTAACGTTCATCTAACCCTCCTCTAAACCCAACATTCATCTAACATTCATCTAACGTTCATCTAACCCTCCTCTAAACCCAATATTCATCTTAATGTTCATCTAAACCTCATACATCTAAACCCATGTTCATTTAACATCTTATGTTCAACTAACCGCTTTTCAGCACCCAAATGTTTATCTAACGCTTGTTTCACGTTCATGTAATACCCGTATTATATTAACCTAACCTCCATCCAATGCTCATCTAACATTCATCTAACGTTCACTTATTGCTGATATCTTGCCCAAAGCGCAAACACTCATTTAACATTTATTTTAATTAATATTAACTTCATCTACTCTTCATCTAAAGTTTAACTAATGTGGATTATTTCTGCTTTCTGTCCTGAGTCATGGATAAAAACAGCAGTAAATGCTCCATGCAGCAGTGTGAGAGATGTCTGTGTGTGTGTGTGTGTGTGTGTGTGTGCAGTGCTCATGCTCTCACAGCTGATGTGTGTATCTCTGAGACGGCGAGGGCGGCTGAGTTTTTCCTCTCTGACGGCGTGGTGGTCACTGGACCTTCCACTGGTGTTCAGGCAAATCCACAGGAACTGAGCGGTGAACTTCAGCTTCATTCCTCCTCAACTCACTGATAACCTCATCTACAGTCCAGTTTAACATCCTGCGCTACATTAACACTATTAACATCCTGCGTTACATTAACACCATTAACATCCTGCGCTACATTAACACTATTAACATCCTGCGCTACATTAACACCATTAACATCCTGCGCTACATTAACACCATTAACATCCTGCGCTACATTAACACCATTAACATCCTGCGCTACATTAACACTATTAACATCCTGCGCTACATTAACACTATTAACATCCTGCGTTACATTAACACCATTAACATCCTGCGCTACATTAACACCATTAACATCCTGCGCTACATTAACACCATTAACATCCTGCGCTACATTAACACTATTAACATCCTGCGCTACATTAACACCATTAACATCCTGCGCTACATTAACACCATTAACATCCTGCGCTACATTAACACCATTAACATCCTGCGCTACATTAACACCATTAACATCCTGCGCTACATTAACACCATTAACATCCTGCGTTACATTAACACCATTAACATCCTGCGCTACATTAACACCATTAACATCCTGCGCTACATTAACACCATTAACATCCTGCGTTACATTAACACCATTAACATCCTGCGCTACATTAACACCATTAACATCCTGCGCTACATTAACACCATTAACATCCTGCGCTACATTAACACCATTAACATCCTGCGCTACATTAACACCATTAACATTATTAACATCCTGCGCTACATTAACACTATTAACATTATTAACATCCTGCGCTACATTAACACTATTAACATCCTGCGTTACATTAACACCATTAACATCCTGCGCTACATTAACACCATTAACATTATTAACATCCTGCGCTACATTAACACTATTAACATTATTAACATCCTGCGCTACATTAACACTATTAACATTATTAACATCCTGCGCTACATTAACACTATTAACATTATTAACATCCTGCGCTACATTAACACTATTAACATCCTGCGTTACATTAACACCATTAACATCCTGCGCTACATTAACACCATTAACATCCTGCGCTACATTAACACTATTAACATCCTGCGTTACATTAACACCATTAACATCCTGCGCTACATTAACACCATTAACATCCTGCGCTACATTAACACCATTAACATCCTGCGCTACATTAACACTATTAACATTATTAACATCCTGCGCTACATTAACACTATTAACATCCTGCGCTACATTAACACTATTAACACCATTAACACCATTAACATCATTAACACCATTAACATCCTGTGTTACATTAACACCATTAACGCCATGTATTATATCTCTGACTGGGAAAATGTGTTTATTTAAACATTTATTACTTATTCAGTTAAAGAAGTTTATTTATAGTCATTCATTAGTTAACTAGTTAAACGAGCTGTAGTTAGAGTAATTGCTGAATTTTGTCCGGTGTATTTGTTCAGCTGAATGACTGTAATTCTGTATAAATGATATAAATGATTTGTCTCCATTATTTTGCTGTCATAATAATAATGTCCTAATGATGTATTGGTCAGAGGTGACGCGCTCGGTCCGGATCCCGGTTCTGATCGGTTCTGGAGTGACTCGTGATAATGTGGAAGATTATCTGCAGGCAAACGCACTGATCATCGGATCACATTTTAAAAGCGGCGGCCGCTGGGAGAACCGCGTGGATCCCGACAGAGTGAAGAGATTCATGGAGAAAATCCACAAACTCCGCAACTGACGATGCGACAAATATTAAATATTAAAAATATAACAGTTTATATTTACACGTGGAGGAGGATATCATCGCTCCATGCCGAGTGTATTCAAATAAAAACTTTACTGCAGTAATAATGGTTATAAAATGTTTATTTTGCAGTTTTTAAAAAAGATTTTTCACAAATATATTCTTGAATTTAAAAAATGAAACAGAAATATTTACAGTATAAATGCATTTAATACACAAAACCCGTGAAGTAAAATATTATTTATAAACAGTGCGAGTCGCTGGAGCACGTCTACAAATCTCCCAAATCTCTCAAATCTCTAACTCCTCCATCTGATTACAAATAATAACTCATATTCATGCTAAACACACTTCACTGCACAATCAGCTACACACACACACACACACACACAATATGTATATATAAATATATGTTTGTAAACACATGCTCTATTTTAAATATTTTTTTGGACTTAAACATGTTTCTCACAAACAGCAGGCCGTCTCGTTTCGGCTTTAATCTGTAAAGGCTTTGTTTCTTACACAAAATACACACACGCTAACTCTAACGTTTATCAAAGCTAAAACACACACACACACAGAAATCACACCGAAATTTCACGTCTGTGGAGTTAAAACTTTCTAAAAAGTCTAAAACTTTCACAAAATCGTAATTAATAAAAAGAGTTTAATTAAAGTATTGCATAAGTTTCATGCTAAAACTTGAGTGTATCAGCTACGGCTAAGCTAAAAGAGAAACACACACACACTCACATACACACACACACTCAAGTTATTTGTTATAAATGTCAGAGATTAAAATTCAATATTTTATTTTTATTTTTGCCTGGAGACCAATTTCACCTGCGAATCTTAAGTTTATTAACTTATTAACTACCTTTAAAATCTGCAGTCAGATCTGCAGACTGCACGCTCGTATCGGCTCCACAACCAATCGAGCAATAACAGTGACAGCATGATTATAATAACAGAACCCCGTCCCTAACCACACCCATAACCCCGCCCCTATCCACACCCACAATTCCATCCCTAACCACACCCATAACCCCGCCCCCAACCACACCTACAAACCCGCCCCCAACCCGTCCCTAACCACACCCACAACCCCACCCCCAACCCCGTCAAAAACCCGTAACTATACCCCAACCACACCCAGAGCCCAGTCCCTAACCACACCCACAACCCCGCCCACAGCTCCACCCCTAACCAACAGCATGGCGGCGTTCACAAACTGAATTTCTTTTCCTACTTGATAAAAGTTGATTTTATTTTTTGTAAATTTCGTGTTGTGCTTTAACAGCTTTGTAAGTTTCGATTTGTAACATAATCCTGTGAATTTCAGCCGAGATTTAACACGACAGCGTCACTGTGACAGATTATTTTTATTTAGTAAAGACGAACAAAGACAGCTGACCTGCATTATACTGTATGTCGTTTCTCTTCAGTAATCGTACAGAAATAATTCATGGAGATTTAATTAATATGTTCGGAGACGATCCACACAAACACGACCTGCTCTGAGCGGCCGAGGTTTTCTGAGCCGAAGCTTTTTCAGAGTATTTTTAATTTGTAATATTTCACTGGACTTAATGCGTATATAATAGTTACAGGTGTGTAAATATGACATCAGGTTGGAAAATCGTTTATTGTCTAACTTTTAATAATTTTAATCACATTTATAAATGTGGAAACTTTTAAACTTTTGCTCTGAATTGAGATTCACTTATGTGCTTTTTTCACATCTGCTTGTATATTTGTAAAGTTATAAATGTAATGAAGCTCCGCTGTGCTAGGAATAGATCTGTGTGTTGTTGTGTGTGTATACACTGTTTTGTGTAGAGATGGTGTTAGTGAGATGAACACACTGCTGTGACGTGTGTGATTACCTCACGCTAATGATCTGAGGTCACACAGACATTCATTACGTTAGCGACATTAGCATCCAGTGCAGCAGTAACGCAGGAAATGCGTCTCAGCAGATCCTCTACATCTGGAGTGAAGAGAAAACTGCAGACGTTTTATTACTAACTGAACTGTTCACTCGGAGTCGTCAGTAGTTTCAGTAGAAATTACAAAACCGTATACGCACATCACACACACACACACACACACACACACACCGTACACACACGCCTCGCCGTCTGGTCACACACTCCGGCTGTGTTTCAGTAGTTGTACAGGCGCTGAGTCGGCTGTTTGAAGTGGCCGTAGCGGCGCTCGGTGTTGGAGAACCGAGTCCTGACCAGGTTCTGCCTGCTGAGGGCGCTGCGGCTCAGCTTCCTGCGTTCAGAGTACACTCGAGCTCTCTGATCTGAGAACAGCACAGAACCACACCACAGTGCCAGGAGACTCGACACATCACGTCTTACCTGCACACACCTGAGACACACACACACACACACACACACCGTCAGGTACATGTGCACTACCTCTACTGAAGCACACACCATGTACAGAGTAAAACACTTGGGGTTGTGCTGTTACAGGAAAATAATCCACGCTGGGCGTGACACGGCCTGATGCAAAGAAGAGGATTATTTTCCCATAACAGCACCCAAGTGTTTTATTTCTCTTACACCACAGCAATTTATCAACGATTACAATTTTCATTCATTAAAGAACGACATTTAACATCGCAAAGAAGCGTAAACTCCTCTGTCCTGAAGATGTTGGAGAACTTAAAGTTACAGCTTCACCTCTGACTGTTACAAAGCGCTGACACTGGAGACTCCTTCCATAAATGTTACATAAACATCTCCTTACGAAATATCAACCATTACGCACGTTTTTAAATCCATTTATTACTACAGAAACGATAATGTATCAGAGTGAGCGCATTAATATAAACCTGCGCTACTGTCAGAGCTGCTGTTATAGAAAACTAATCAACACCTTCTGACCAATCAGAGTGCAGAAGGTGTTACACTAAAACACACTTCTCTAACACACACACATACACACACACACACACACACACATACACACACACGTTAGTTGATAATAATTTGAGAAAATATTTTAGTGACCTGGGAGGAGAATCTTCTTCTTCGTCTGAAACATCTTCCTCGTTCGTCCTCTGATGGCGCATCTGGTACACGGACATGCTGGGATGCTCGATCAGGAGATTCTCCAGAGGATCTTCTACAAGAAGGCCTAGAGATGAGTTATCTACACACACACACACACACACACACACACAACCCTGATGTAAACCAATCCTGATATGAACAGCTCCTCCTGCTGGTCGTTGTGTGTAATTATCTCATATCTCATATCTCAGACCTTGTGTATTAATGATGATCCAGTCCCCATCTTCACACTCCAGTAGCTCCACAAAGCTCTCGTTCTCTTCCACAACACCATCCGCTTCCTCGCCTCCACCACCCAGCAGGATCTGCGTCAGAACTTTACTGAACATTTTAAGAAATTCTCTTTTTCTTCTTTTCTCGACACTGAAAGCACAAAGAGAACAGTACACAGGTATCGTGAGTGCTGGCTGTTGGATCATAACCACCGTCACGGCTGTGTTCCAGTCCGGTTCCAGTCCGGTTTCTAATGCACACTGCTCCGACTCCTCCACTGTATTCTCTTAGAAAGAAAAAGGTTTTAAGGGTTTGTTGGATAATTAAAGGTAGCGTTCTGCACAGTACAGTGAAAGGTTCCTTTAGACAGCTCGCTAATGAGCAAGTAAGCTAGTTCTCATGCTAGCATTAATGCAGCTGTGTTTTGATTATTCATAGGAAATCACTTCAGATGAAACACAGTGATACTGTATTGGTTGTGTGTGTAAAACACAGAGTGTGTGAACAACCCGCTCTGACACACACTCTTTCTTCTCCTCGTACTGCGTGTGTAATATTCAGTGTTGTAATGTTTCCAGCTGCCAAGATTCCTGTATGACTCAAACACGTCTGTGTGTGTGTGTGTGTGAGAGAGAGAGAGACTTGGCAGCCATTACTGTTCACACTGACTCGGTGTCCTTTAGCTTGTTGAGTTTATTTTCAACACCATCTGGATTTTTTTCCTAATTTAGAACAACTTCAGATAGTAAAGGAGTGATCCGGTGCTGATCCGATTACAGAGAACTCACACTCAGGCGTTTCCCTGTGTAGGGAGCATGGAGCTGAAACATCACACTGTTACAACACTACAGTGTCACTCTGTCCCACTGTTACAACACTACAGTGTCACTCTGTCCCACTGTTACAACACTACAGTGTCACTCTGTCCCACTGTCACAACACTACAGTGTCACTCTGTCCCACTGTTACAACACTACAGTGTCACTCTGTCTCTGTTACAACACTACAGTGTCACTCTGTCCCACTGTTACAACACTACAGTGTCACTCTGTCCCACTGTTACAACACTACAGTGTCACTCTGTCACTGTTACAACACTACAGTGTCACTCTGTCACTGTTACAACACTACAGTGTCACTCTGTCCCACTGTTACAACACTACAGTGTCACTCTGTCCCACTGTTACAACACTACAGTGTCACTCTGTCCCACTGTTACAACACTACAGTGTCACTCTGTCTCTGTTACAACACTACAGTGTCACTCTGTCCCACTGTTACAACACTACAGTGTCACTCTGTCACTGTTACAACACTACAGTGTCACTCTGTCACTGTTACAACACTACAGTGTCACTCTGTCCCACTGTTACAACACTACAGTGTCACTCTGTCCCACTGTTACAACACTACAGTGTCACTCTGTCACTGTTACAACACTACAGTGTCACTCTGTCCCACTGTTACAACACTACAGTGTCACTCTGTCCCACTGTTACAACACTACAGTGTCACTCTGTCACTGTTACAACACTACAGTGTCACTCTGTCACTGTTACAACACTACAGTGTCACTCTGTCCCACTGTTACAACACTACAGTGTCACTCTGTCACTGTTACAACACTACAGTGTCACTCTGTCACTGTTACAACACTACAGTGTCACTCTGTCCCACTGTTACAACACTACAGTGTCACTCTGTCCCACTGTTACAACACTACAGTGTCACTCTGTCCCACTGTTACAACACTACAGTGTCACTCTGTTACAACACTACAGTGTCACTCTGTCACTGTTACAACACTACAGTGTCACTCTGTCACTGTTACAACACTACAGTGTCACTCTGTCCCACTGTTACAACACTACAGTGTCACTCTGTCACTCTGTTACAACACTACAGTGTCACTCTGTTACAACACTACAGTGTCACTCTGTCACTGTTACAACACTACAGTGTCACTCTGTCCCACTGTTACAACACTACAGTGTCACTCTGTCCCACTGTTACAACACTACAGTGTCACTCTGTCCCACTGTTACAACACTACAGTGTCACTCTGTCACTCTGTTACAACACTACAGTGTCACTCTGTCACTGTTACAACACTACAGTGTCACTCTGTCCCACTGTTACAACACTACAGTGTCACTCTGTCACTCTGTTACAACACTACAGTGTCACTCTGTCCCACTGTTACAACACTACAGTGTCACTCTGTCACTCTGTTACAACACTACAGTGTCACTCTGTCACTGTTACAACACTACAGTGTCACTCTGTCCCACTGTTACAACACTACAGTGTCACTCTGTCCCACTGTTACAACACTACAGTGTCACTCTGTCCCACTGTTATAACACTACAGTGTCACTCTGTCACTGTTACAACACTACAGTGTCACTCTGTCACTCTGTTACAACACTACAGTGTCACTCTGTCCCACTGTTACAACACTACAGTGTCACTCTGTCCCACTGTTACAACACTACAGTGTCACTCTGTTACAACACTACAGTGTCACTCTGTCACTGTTACAACACTACAGTGTCACTCTGTCCCACTGTTACAACACTACAGTGTCACTCTGTCCCACTGTTATAACACTACAGTGTCACTCTGTCACTCTGTTACAACACTACAGTGTCACTCTGTTACAACACTACAGTGTCACTCTGTCACTGTTACAACACTACAGTGTCACTCTGTCACTGTTATAACACTACAGTGTCACTCTGTCACTCTGTTACAACACTACAGTGTCACTCTGTCACTGTTACAACACTACAGTGTCACTCTGTCCCACTGTTACAACACTACAGTGTCACTCTGTCCCACTGTTATAACACTACAGTGTCACTCTGTCCCACTGTTACAATACTACAGTGTCACTCTGTCACTCTGTTACAACACTACAGTGTCACTCTGTCACTGTTACAACACTACAGTGTCACTCTGTCCCACTGTTACAACACTACAGTGTCACTCTGTCCCACTGTTACAACACTACAGTGTCACTCTGTCACTCTGTTACAACACTACAGTGTCACTCTGTCACTGTTACAACACTACAGTGTCACTCTGTCCCACTGTTACAACACTACAGTGTCACTCTGTCCCACTGTTATAACACTACAGTGTCACTCTGTCACTCTGTTACAACACTACAGTGTCACTCTGTTACAACACTACAGTGTCACTCTGTCACTGTTACAACACTACAGTGTCACTCTGTCACTGTTATAACACTACAGTGTCACTCTGTCACTCTGTTACAACACTACAGTGTCACTCTGTCACTGTTACAACACTACAGTGTCACTCTGTCACTCTGTTACAACACTACAGTGTCACTCTGTCACTCTGTTACAACACTACAGTGTCACTCTGTCCCACTGTTACAACACTACAGTGTCACTCTGTCCCACTGTTACAACACTACAGTGTCACTCTGTCACTCTGTTACAACACTACAGTGTCACTCTGTCCCACTGTTACAACACTACAGTGTCACTCTGTCCCACTGTTACAACACTACAGTGTCACTCTGTCACTCTGTTACAACACTACAGTGTCACTCTGTCACTGTTACAACACTACAGTGTCACTCTGTCCCACTGTTACAACACTACAGTGTCACTCTGTCCCACTGTTACAACACTACAGTGTCACTCTGTCCCACTGTTATAACACTACAGTGTCACTCTGTTACAACACTACAGTGTCACTCTGTCCCACTGTTACAACACTACAGTGTCACTCTGTCCCACTGTTACAACACTACAGTGTCACTCTGTCCCACTGTTATAACACTACAGTGTCACTCTGTCCCACTGTTACAACACTACAGTGTCACTCTGTCCCACTGTTATAACACTACAGTGTCACTCTGTCCCACTGTTATAACACTACAGTGTCACTCTGTCACTCTGTTACAACACTACAGTGTCACTCTGTCACTGTTACAACACTACAGTGTCACTCTGTCCCACTGTTATAACACTACAGTGTCACTCTGTCACTGTTACAACACTACAGTGTCACTCTGTCCCACTGTTACAACACTACAGTGTCACTCTGTCCCACTGTTACAACACTACAGTGTCACTCTGTCCCACTGTTATAACACTACAGTGTCACTCTGTCCCACTGTTACAACACTACAGTGTCACTCTGTCACTCTGTTACAACACTACAGTGTCACTCTGTCCCACTGTTACAACACTACAGTGTCACTCTGTCCCACTGTTACAACACTACAGTGTCACTCTGTCACTCTGTTACAACACTACAGTGTCACTCTGTCACTGTTACAACACTACAGTGTCACTCTGTCCCACTGTTACAACACTACAGTGTCACTCTGTCCCACTGTTACAACACTACAGTGTCACTCTGTCCCACTGTTACAACACTACAGTGTCACTCTGTCACTGTTACAACACTACAGTGTCACTCTGTCACTGTTACAACACTACAGTGTCACTCTACACACACGCACACATATTTGTTTGTTACAGATTATTATTCCAAATGCCATCTTTAATACACCAATGAAGATAAATAAATGTAATTATGTAAGTGATTAATGTAGTTAGTGTAATACAGTGAGGTCCAGAAGTATTTGGACAGTGATAGAGTTTGTGTGATTTTGCCTTTATACACCACCACAATGGATTTGACTAGCAGAAAGACCCACAAACAAGCAGCAGCTGAAGGTGGCTGCAGTGAAGGTCTGGCAAAGCATCTCCAGGGAGGAAACTCAGCATTTGAGTTTTGAGAACATGGGCTCCAGACTTCAGCCAGTCAGTGACTGCAAAGGATTTTCATCCAAGTATTAAAATTATGGTTATATTTACAATTATGTCACTTTGTCCAAATACCTTTGAGCCCCTGAAAATGGAGCCTAATGATGGCCTCCTTCACTTGCATTGAGATCTCCTTGGACTTCATATTCGTAGCTCCAGTGGAACAGCTGCCAAATGCCAACTCAATACCTGATACCAACTCCAGACCTTTTATCTGCTTCATTTATCTTGCAGTAATGAGGGAATGGACCGCACCTGGTCAGTTAACTTCTTGTCAGTCAATTGTCCAAATAGCTTTGAGCCCCTGAAAATGGAGGTACTTTGCTTAAAATGGCTGTAATTCCTGAATGGTAAATGCCATATTTTTGTGGAAACTCTTAAAATAAAGCTGAAAGTCTACACTTCGATTACGTGTTGATTGTTTTATTTCAAATCCATTGTGGTGGTGTATAAAGGCAAAATCACACAAACTCTATCACTGTCCAAATACTTCCGGACCTGACTGTATATATATATTTATACACACCTCAGTCCTGTGGTGCAGAAGTGAAGAATGATTAACAGTGTAATTTCCTCTAAGCGCAGTGTGTTTCGATGTTTTAAACTCAGCGCTCTGAGCAACTGAAGCGTTAAATAATTTATTATATATTATAAATAATTATAAAGCAGTAATAAAGTGTACACTTTATCCTGTGGCCAGTTTTTTGCAAAAATTTGAACCCCCTTGATTAGTAAGCGAAAAAATGTGAAAAATGTATCTCTAAAAAACCAACACTCTGTATTTACTTTCACAGCCTAAATATTACAGTAACTGAGTCTCAGGCCTCTTTATTAACCGTGCTCAAAAGTTTACCCCCCCCCCCCCTCCAAAAAAAAAAAAAAAAAACTAGTTCAGTTTTACTTGAATTTGTGCCTCAATAAGGTTTAATTTAAGGCATGAAGAGGTGAAACTCTCACACACAGGAAAACAGCGTCCTGAACCAGAAATCATACTGACCTTTCACAAAGCTGTAGATACAGAGAGATCAGAGTGTTTATGGAGAGCAACAGAGACAATCAGCACTCAGAAACACAAACACACAAAAAGAAAAAATACTGAAAAATAAAACTACTAGAGAAATTATTTAAAATCCAAATCACACATCAGGAGACCTGAAAGTTCTCTGAGGAAAAAAAGGCAGAAAAAAAAAAATCACATATGTCATATATTACAAAACATCACCGTAACTGCTTCACTGGTGATGAGATATCTCACTGCTGAGACGCTTTTGGCCGTTTTTTGTTACTTGAGATAATGAACATCTGTAAAAGTAAAACTGCATTAAATGTCTTGTACTTTATTTCTTTGAGTAAATATCTGTGTGAAAACGTCACACTCACCTGTGTATAAATAATTTAAATATGATTTTTGAATAAAAGCATAAACATGTCTGATGTCTGAGTTTGTACATGATCAGAACATCAGCAGAAACAGCAGGAACAACAAAGGAACATCAGTCAGAAGCTCAGCTCCAGCACTAACTAACACCTAATAAAGACTGATACCTGCTTTAAAAGAGAAAGGTGTTGTAGTTAAACTCACCTGGAAAGATCAGTCGCGTCCGAACTCAAATAAAAATAATAAAAATAAAGCCCAGAAGGTGTAAATACAGAGGAGGAACACGCTGCTTGTTTTTGAGGTGAAGTGTCTCGACTTGTTTACCAGCCCGAAGCTCCGCCTCTTTGTCGTGACGTCACAGATTTCGATCCGCACATCGCACGCGCCCGTTTTCAAATTTGTAAACAAAGAAGTGCGTCATTTCCGCTTCCGTGTTCCAGCCCTGCACACTGCTGCGACACCTGCTGGACAAACCGCATAGTGCATCTGCTTCCGCTGCACAAAGTATTGGCACCCCTCAGCCATCCTCAATCACCATCCTCAGAGTCAGTCAACAAACAAACAAACAAATAAACAAACAAACAAATAAACAAATAAACCAATCCATTTATCTTTTTATAATCTATCTTTTATATCTATCTTTTTATAATCAGATTGTATATTATTACTATTATAAGTATTATGTCTCCTATGCAGCATTATTCATGCTGTAACAATGCAGATTTCCCCATTAGGGACAAATAAAGGATTATCTCATCTTATCTTATCTCATCTCATCTCATCTCATCTTATCTCATCTCATCTCATCTCATCTCATCTTATCTTATCTTAAACAAACTGTAGAGTGGAAAGCTTGTCATTCTAGCCATATATACATTAAAACGAAATGATGTTCTTCGTTCATACAGTAAATCAATCAATCAATCAGTTAATTGGTGAATGAATAAATAAATAAATAAATTCGCATATATATATATATATATATATATATTAAATTTGAGGGATTGTTTATAGTGAATCGGGAAAAGGAGGCTGGTTAATGGAGTGGAAACTGACACTCTGGCAACCCCAACATCGGCTGCCATATCGGTATTTTACACCCTAATAGAAGTTATACAACAACTCAGTGACCTGTGGAGTCTGTAAAAGAGTAAAATCTGGCAACCCGAAACTGTCCAATCTGGCAACCCGCGTGGCTACTCTTAGCACCGAAAGTGAAGCAAAGAGAAAAGTGACGAAAGCAACAGTGTGTTCTGCAATAAAGAAGGTCAGGTAAGAGTTCTCATTAAACTATTACACACACACACACACACACACACACTGTGGGCTTTACACTTATTTCTTTATTTAGAAGACTCTGCTTTATAGGGTGGAGGTGAGGGTGCGGGTGTTGGAGTGAACTTTAACTCCTCGCTCACTCATGAGGAGTTGACTCTAGATGACTAAGCAGAAGATTAGTGAAATAAAATGTTCATTTACTTTGATTCTTCTGTACTTTATTTCTCTTTTACACTCCTGTTCTCTGAGAGAGAAGAGAAAGTGAGAAAAACAGCTTTACTGTGACTCTGGACTCGATTTCATTCATCATGAGACACAAAAACAACAAAAGTTTTCATGATTTTTTTTACAGTAAAACAAAACCTGCAGCTTCAGCTGAACCGATACACTCTTACTGTTATATCGCGATAATCACTGAGAGTTTAATCCCAGTGGTCGATAATATCGCGAGATTTGTGTCACAGTTTACAGAGTTACAGAGTTTGTCTTTTCTGAGGTGGCTGTAAACTGCACACTGCTTTACATCTGTGTAAAATATGAGCACATCAGGAGCCACAGGTTCATATTTTCTGACTTTGTGAATGAGAATGATTTTAATTTCACCCAAAACTGCAGCGCAGAAATGAACCCCAGCCGAGCGACGCTTTCTAAAACACTCCACACAGTAAAACTACAGAATAATGAGGATAATTATCAGAGTAAATGATTAAAGCTGATTATCATCAACACACACTTTATTAACGTCTAATCCAGAAGACGTCGGACTGATCATCTTAAAGTTTATATATTTATTTTAGGACTAATTTCACACTGTAGTAATAATAATAATAATAATAATAATAAACATTTATTAATGCTTCCTGTCAGAAATAAAGGGTACTAAACTGAACTTGTTGCTGATTGGACCAATCAAGCGTACACCTTTACTGTTTATTATTTACTGTAAAACATAATTATTGTCCTTTTTTGTACCTTAAATCATTTTAAAGGTCAGTTTATCCAGGTGAAAGATATTAAAGGGCACCACCCTAACAGTTTAGTACTCTTTTCCTGAGAGGACATATGGAGCTGGATATTAAAGCTGTGTAGAAACAGAACTGAACTTCTATACTATACGGCCAAAAGTATGTGCACCCCTGACCATCACACCCGTATGTACCTGTTGAGCGTCTCATTCCAGTTTTATTCCCGTGTGTTTGCTGTTATAATGAGCTCCACTCTTCTGCGAAGTCTTTCCACTAGATGTTGGAGCGTGGCTGTGGGGATTTGAGTTCATTCAGCTACAAGAGCATTAGTGAGGTCAGGCGCTGATGTTGGGATGTCGAGGAGGTCTGGGGTTCAGTCGGTGCTCCAGTTCATCCCAAAGGTGTTCAGTGGGGTTGAGGTCAGGGCTCTGTGCAGGACACTCGAGTTCTTCCACTCCAACCTTCACACACCATGTCTTCATGGAGCTCGCTTTGTGCACAGGGGCATTGTCATGCTGGAACAGGTTTCAGTCTCTTAGTTCCAGTGAAGAGAAACTGTAAAGCTACAGCACACAGAGACGTTCTATACAACTGTGTGCTTCTTGTTTTGTGGTAACAGTCTGGAGAAGAAGCACATATGGGAGTGATGGTCAGGGATGCACATACTTTTGGCCATATAGTGTATATTTCTGTGTGTGTGTGTGTGTGTGTGTGTGTGTTAGACTCCCGTATAATCCAGTAAAAGGTATGAATTGAAGTGAAAATGCTGCTGCTGACTGATTTCAGTAATGGAAAAGAGAAATAAGTAAAAATGAAAGTGTAAGTAAAGTGCATAACAGTGTGTGTGTGTGTGTGTGTGTGTGTGTTTGTTTATAGGAAATGTCTGCATTTATGAGAAGGTTTATAAAGGACACCCTTCACACATCACTGTGTTTGTGATGTTCTCCATAACCAACATGCTTTTCCTTATTTATTAATGTAAATATAACGGATTTGGTTATTTCCAGAGCAGAAGCTGATTAAATTCTAAAACTGACACAAAACTAAAACACTTTCACTCCATGGATCTGTTTCCACTGTGTCTGGGATTTACAGACTGGGGTGTGTATACTTTTGATGTCAGAGGGTTCTCGGAGTTTGTAGAACTGCTGAATAATTTAGATCTTGTGTGAGAGGAAACCGAGCGTTCTCTAAACTGAGCGTTATAATTTAGATCTTGTGTGAGAGGAAACCGAGCGTTCTCCAAACCGATCGTTCTCCAAGCCGAGCGTTCTCCAAGCCGAGCGTTCTCCAAGCCGATCGTTCTCTAAACCGAGCGTTCTCCAAACCAAGCGTTCTCTAAACCAAGCGTTCTCTAAACCGAGCGTTCTCCAAACCAAGCGTTCTCTAAACCGATCGTTCTCCAAACCGATCGTTCTCCAAGCCGAGCGTTCTCCAAGCAGATCGTTCTCCAAACCGAGCGTTCTCCAAACCGAGCGTTCCCTAAACCGAGCGTTCTCTAAACCGATCGTTCTCCAAGCCGAGCGTTCTCTAAGCCGAGCGTTCTCCAAACCGAGCGTTCTCTAAGCCGATCTTTCTCTAAACCGATCGTTCTCCAAACCGAGCGTTCTCCAAACCGAGCGTTCTCTAAACCGATCTTTCTCTAAACCGATCGTTCTCCAAACCGAGCGTTCTCCAAACCGAGCGTTCTCCAAACCGAGCGTTCTCTAAACCGATCGTTCTCCAAACCGAGCGTTCTCTAAGCCGAGCGTTCTCCAAACCGAGCGTTCTCTAAGCCGAGCGTTCTCCAAACCGAGCGTTCTCCAAACCGAGCGTTCTCCAAACCGATCTTTCTCCAAACCGAGCGTTCTCCAAACCGATCTTTCTCCAAACCGAGCGTTCTCCAAACCGAGCGTTCTCTAAACCGATCTTTCTCTAAACCGAGCATTCTCTAAACCGAGCGTTCTCTAAACCGAGCGTTCTCCAAACCGAGCGTTCTCCAAACCGAGCGTTCTCCAAACCGAGCGTTCTCTAAACCGATCGTTCTCCAAACCGAGCGTTCTCCAAACCGAGCGTTCTCCAAACCGATCTTTCTCTAAACCGAGCGTTCTCCAAACCGATCTTTCTCTAAACCGAGCGTTCTCCAAACCGAGCGTTCTCATTTTTATTTTTCAGTTTTATTTTTAATTGTATTAATTCTTCACTCCCTGTAAAACGTGTTGTATAAATTCTTCTTCTTTTTATTATTATTATAAAACCGTACAAACCTGCAAAAAAATCACTTCTTTGTTTATTTATAAACTTTGCAAGTTCAAGAAATGTAACTTAACAACTAATAATAATAATAATCCTCAGTGAGTTGTGTTAATAACGGCTGTGTTGTTGTTGTTGTTGTTGTTTATCTCCAGGCTGCGTGTGGTTATGGAGCGGATCGGTGATGTCATGCGGATGTGCTGCGCGGTTTCATCCAATTGGCAGATGAAGGCAGCAGTGAGGAATTCTGGGAAAGGAGCGGTGGTGGCAGGAGGAAGTGCGTTTTTAGGAGGACTGCTGCTCGGACCTGCCGGAATCGCTGTTGGTAAAAAACTTCCGAATGTTTTATTTATTTTCAATTATAATAAAATGTAGGGTAGGTTTCATAAGCGTATCATCTGAACATTACTGAAACCGTTCAAACATTTATTTTATTTTATTTTTTGAAAATGATTTTTTAATGAGAATTAGAAGAATTAAGAGAAGGTTCATGTTTCATGGTGTAAAAATAATTTAGTTTTCTTATTTCTTGGGTTACTTTGGGTTACAAACCCTGAATGATTAACATATTAATGTTCTGAATAATATTTATAACATCATCTATATTTAATTTATATAGTGCTTTAAATATATTAATTTACAGAGTGGTTAATTTATAAACAATAACTAACGGGACTCCAATAAATGTATCAAGGAGTAACTTTTCTCGATTTTAATTTAAAGGAAGTTCAAGAAAAAGCTCAAGAACTTACTTCAACATAAGAGTTCTCATAAGAATGCAGCACACTCCCCGCCTGCCACTATTGATTCAGATTACAGTCTTTAAGTAGTCTTTTCGTCAGATAGAAGAACGATGCATTCTGTGACCGGCCTCAAGAAAGTTTTGACAGTTCCTTGTTTTGCAACTCTCACTTCCACTTTGCGTACTTTTCCATCTTGGCTTGGGAATGTGTTAACACTGAGTCCCATGGGTCATTCATTTCTGTGTGCCTGACTGTCTTTCAGCAATACATCAAGTTAAGATCCTTGGTAGCAGTCTTAAAAGATGCTTTCCATGACCAATAATTTGACTTTTGAGAAGGTGTAGGCTTGCCTCTAAATCAGCCTTTTTCTTTATTACATCAGCTTCTTGTTCTGCAAAGGACAGCTGAGCACGTGCTGCTCCGGCCTTCACTCGTGCCTTGATGGCAGCAGAGCCTATACATGACCTTCTGCTACTTTTTGAAAATTTTGATGATTTTGACCGAATCGACTTGTTACCAGCACTTCTTGAAGACATCGCTTTTTCTGGTTGCTTGGGAGTTTCATCCAAAGATTCATCTTCTTGTTGCACTGCAGCATTTATTTGAGTGCCTTTGAACTGATACTGTTTCCCTGAACGTAGACTCATAGTTGATGTGCAGAGTTTCCTTGTGCTTAATCCTGTTGTCTTTTTACTGTACTGTCCTCACTATGCGATACTTTGCACATCTAGACAGCCAGCTAATGTGAAATCGGACAATAAATGTATCAAGGCGTAACTTTTCTCTATTTTAATTTAAAGGAAGTTCAATGTTTCCCATTTTCTTGTTGTAAAACTGTAATACAGAACAGACAAAATACTCATTAATATTTATCTGTACAAGTTTCTTACAATACGTGCCTAATTGCAGGTAGGTTAATTAGACATCTCTTATTCACATAACGACACTCTTAAATGATTAATTCTCAAGCTTTAGTATACAAGGGCATCCTTAATGTGTCAAATAATCAACTTTATATACTCACAGACAAATAGCGTCTCGAGAATAGCGTAAAGAAAACATAAGATGCACCAGAATGAAGCCGTGTGCTCTAGACTACTTCCTGCTTGAACTGAACTGAAACAAAACAACCACTAGGTGGCAGTATAAAAGCTCAAGAAATTATTTCAACATAAGAGTTCTCATAAGAATGCAGCACATTAATGGTTAATTAATCTTTTATAAAGGTTCTATTGGAAACTCAGTGCTGTACGAGTTCCTCTTTAGAGAGCAATGTTAATTTGGATGAAATGTTTTTTAGAATTGTCAGTGTGAAGTGTGTATTGTAAATGTGTGTGTGTGTGTGTGTGTGTGTGTGTGCTGTAGGCGGGGCAGTCGGCGGTCTCCTGGGCTGGGGGATGACGAGCGGTCAGTTCAAACCGGTTCCTCAGATCCTCATGGAGCTTCCCCCTCAGCAGCAGAGGAAGCTTTACTCGGACGTGATGGCGGTTTTGGGCTCGTTGGATTGGACCGACGCCGTGCAGCTCATCGCCCTGGTGATGGGGAACTCCAGCATGCAGGAGCGCGTCATAACCGCCATCCTCACCTACCTGAGATACGATACGGAGACTGAGCACATGACCAGCACGCACAACATCAACAACATCAGCTTTCAGCGCGTTCGTTTTTCTTTATTTTCTTTATTTAGCTGCATGAAGGTGAATTTTAGAAACTGAAAAAACAGTTGTGTAGCACATATGGAAAAGGTTCTCTTAGTTTGAGAAGAAACAGTAAACCAGCTCAAGTTGAATAAACTCCATGCTTTATTTTAGGTTTAACTAATCTCATTAGTCATTTCTAATGAGTTTATTACATTTAGTTATTTTAGTTTACATTTTTGTTATTTTAAACCTGTCTGGAATCTAGAAATCAGCAGGTTTAGGCTGAAACGTGTGAAACGAGTTCTGTGCCTTATCATTTCATTACTGCAGCGTGGTTAACTGTGAAGCTTCAAATTTAAATCTAAAGCTGTGTGTTTATTAATATACAGAAATGATTTCTGTGTCGCTGAAAGATGTCAGCTAGAGCAGGACAAACGTTAAACTACTGCACAGGGATGTCAGGGTGTGTCTGCACTCTGGTGGGCGTGTCCTTCAGTAAGACAGAAGCCACGTCCACAATTAAAAAAAATGAGCTCAGGCATGAGCTGCTCTCATTTCCTCATATGACATGGCAAAAGTTCAGTTTATGAGCTTAAAGACACGCCCACATTTTCATAATGGTGCTTAAAGACACGCCCACATGGACACACCCAGTTCCTCTTCTATAATTTTAACCCATAGGAATTATTTGTTCTTCTGTTTGTTTCAGACGAAAGTGTGTTCATCACTGCAGAAATATCACACACACACACACACACACACACACACACTGGTGTCCTTAAGAATAACACACAATTAATGCTTAAGGATTTAACTGTGGGAAGTTAATCTGCATTACCACTGACACATCGAGTTTTAATTTTATTTTCATTTTTGTGTTTCTGACAATCAGTAGAACGTGCACCTCAAGTTTCAGATAAAGACACGAGTTTATTACATGATGTAAAAAAACTTTTTTTTTTATAAAGTTAATAAATTGGCTGTTATTTCAGATCTCACTGTTTTGTTTTATTGTAAATGCTGAGGTCAGAGAGTCACATGTCAGATTTTTATTCTTTCATTCTTTCTCCCTGTTTCTGTTCTGTACTAGAGCTGAAGTGGCTCTCTGTCTCACACACACACACACACATACACACACACACAGACATAAAGAATGTAATAAACCACTGGGGGAAAACTGTGAACTTTGCTTTCAGTGTGTGTTACATAAAGCTGCTTTATTTTGCACATCAATGCCCTTTAGAGCTACTCCTCTAACATTAATAATAATAATAATAATAATAATAATAATACCACTGCATGCTTTTATAATAATATTTATTAGTGCTTGAATTATAAAGTTAATATTAAATTTTGAAATACAAACATATAATCCACATACAGACATTTATATACAGTGTCACACCTCACATGTCCACTAGAGGGCGACTCGTTACAGCAGTAGTGACGTCAGAGAGCATAAGACTGCGCTCTACTATGTAGCCTTAAATAACAGCACTACATTATAATGCTAATGCTAATGAAATACCTTTTTTTTCCTGAGGGTACAGAATGTGATAAAGTTATTAATTTCACAAAAATTATTATTATTATTATCATTATTATTATTAGTAATTATAAAAACATCATTGTTTATAACAGCAAGATTGAAAAAACTCAGCAGCAGTCAGAATTCTTACACAATAAAACTGTTCACTGTCACAGAAACTGATATTACAGTAATCTTAAATAAATAATTTAAATGTTTGATGTTGATTTTGTGTAGTCGTACGCTCTCAGTGTTGTTCACGTCAGTGTAGAATCATACATCATGCTGATCCTTTCATTAGACAAGTTCATCAGCAGAACATCGTCAGTGCTGTGGATGAAGATGAAGTGTGATGGAAATAGTGTTAGGAAGAATTGATAATCATGATTATGATGATGGTGTGTGTGTGTGTATGTGTGTGTTCTCGTATTTAGTGGAGAACCACAACTGTTCACATTGTCTTTTTAACCCTGTTTGAAGGTTCTTTAGATGTTCTGCAGAAGTTCACACTACAGCTGTGGAGGTTTGGAGTGTTTGGGGTTAAAGTAGCAGTACAGAGGCTCGGCTTCTCGGTAAGCGTTGAACCATGCGGTGTGTGTGTGTGTGTGGTTCTCCTCCTGGTCCTCATCACTGGATTCTTCGTATTCAGGCATCTCCTCGATCGTGTCTCTCCACCTCAAAGCTTCATTGCTGACTTTCTTCTCGCACAGAGAGACCTTACACCGGCGACACACCCGGACCGGTTTGGGTGAGATGTGTGTGAGGATGGCGCGAGTCTTCGAGCAGGAGTTACACACCACGAAGCCGCAGTGTCTGCAGTGGTGTCTGCGCTGGGTGACGTTAAAGGGCTCTGAGCAGCGCATGCACACGGCCGAGGCGGCGTCGGGGATCCAGATGGCGGCGAGTGGCTTCATCACGGCGGGCAACCCGAGCTGCTTCAGCCGCTCCATCCGGCAGCACTCGATGTGCTCCATCCACGCCTGCTTCTCCTCCAGCGACGCCGCGGAGATGTGGAAGGACTTGCGTGGCGTCCGGAGGAGCCACTGGTTACTCATTCCCACTCCGTCCTTCAGGTTCTCCTGCTCCAGTTCCTCCAGATGCAGGATCTGCTGGTGGTTGTTCCAGCGGCCCGGGACCACGATGCTGCCGTACACCAGGATGTCGTTAAACAGGAAGAAGACTTTGGGCTGCGGTTTGCGTCTGCACAGCTTCAGCAGACGACCTTCTCCGATCAGGACGCGACCCGGAGCGAGGAGAGGCTTCCCGCCCGGAATGAAGGAGTTCTCCACGGCCAGGATACGCTCACGGTTCTCCATCCCGAACTGCAGGTTGTCCACCATCACTGCTGTCTGCAGGAAAATAAAAAAGTTCAGATTACTGATTAACTCGTGTG
>NC_069734.1:340000-360000 GCF_027358585.1 Pangasianodon hypophthalmus | reverse complement strand
TGTGTGTACACCACAGTCCTGAGCTGATGTGTGTGTGTGTGTGTGTGTATACACCACAGTCCTGAGCTGATACTGTGAGGAGAAAATGTTCCACTTCTGAGCGTTCCTGTCCCTCTCAGGGTTTTCCCTCAACTTTAACTTTAGTGCTCATCTTTCTTTCAGTAACTCGTCTGTGTTGTTTAACAGGTTTGACCTGAGGACATGTCACTCATTTACACACACACAGGAGACTATTGATAAAAAGTTTATTTGCTAATGCAGTTGGCCAACAGAGAGAACCGCAGAAGTGTAGAGTTGTGTGTTTGTAAGAGGTGTATGATTTTGTAATGTTTTTTTTTTTTGGGGGGGGGGGGGGGGACAGCACAGCAGTTATGCTCATATTTACATAGGAATAACATTCATGAAATGTATCAGTCAGGATTTAGGCCTCATCATAGCACAGAGACAGCACTGGTTAAAGTTGTAAATGACTTACTACTGGCCTCTGATCAGGGTCGTGTCTCCTTGCTTGTGCTGCTTGACCTTAGTGCAGCTTTTGACACCATTGCTCATGCTATTCTCCTCAATAGACTAGAAAATGTAGTAGGCATTAAGGGAACGGCCCTTTCCTGGCTCAGGTCTTATCTGACTGATCATTATCAGTTTGTAAACGTAAATGGTGACTTCTCTTCTCATACTAAAGTAAAGTGTGGTTTCCCGCAAGGTTCTGTTTTAGGCCCACTGCTCTTTTCTTTATATATGCTACCTCTGGGCAAAATTATTCATAAACATGGTATTAGCTTCCACTGTTACGCTGATGACACACAGTTGTATGTTTCAGCAAAGCCAGATGATAGACTCCAGCTTAATAAAGTTGAGGAATGTGTAAAAGACATTAGAAACTGGATGTTTATTAACTTTCTCTTACTTAATTCTGACAAGACAGAAGTACTTGTACTAGGACCACATGCAGCTAGAAGTAAGCTTTCTGATTACATAATAACTCTGTATGGCCTTTCTGTTTCATCACGTGCAGCAGTAAAAGACCTTGGTGTGATTATTGACTCTAGTCTTTCATTTGAATCTCATGTAGATAATATAACTAGGATTGCTTTCTTTCATCTCAGAAATATTGCTAAAATAAGAAATATATTGTCACTACACAATGCAGAAAAATTAGTTCATGCTTTTGTTACCTCTAGGTTGGATTATTGTAATGCCTTACTGTCTGGATGTTCCAGTAGGAGCATAAACAAGCTCCAGTTACTCCAGAATGCAGCAGCGAGAGTCCTTACTAGAAGCAGAAGATATGACCACATCACCCCTATCTTATCCACACTGCATTGGCTCCCAATCACATTTCACATTGATTATAAAATACTACTATTGACCTATAAAGCACTAAATGGTCTCGTGCCTCAGTACCTGAGTGAACTTTTGGTCTTTTATGATCAGCTACACCTACTCAGATCAAAAGTTGCAGGCTATTTGTTGGTACCTCGAATAATGCGTGCTACAGCTGGGGGTAGAGCTTTCTCATACAAACCCCACAGTTATGGAACAGCCTTCCACTTAGTGTTCGGGGCTCAGACACAGTCTCAGTGTTTAAGTCTCGGCTGAAAACATATTTGTTTAGTCAAGCCTTTAGTGAATAGTTTTTTCTTAGGTACAGGGGCAGGTCTGGAGGGTTCACAGGCATAGAGTGTTGTGGTGAACTGGGATGTTTGGATGCTGTCGCCCCCCCACTCTCACACGTTCACTCAGGTGTGTCGATGGTGGAGTGGCTGCTGCTTTATGTCCCAGGACTAGCTCATGTCTGTGTTAGCTTCTGGCTCTCCCTTTTAGTTATGCTGCCATAGCTAGTCTTGCTGGAGTCCCTGGTTGCTCTCTGCACATAGAGTATATTGTCCTTAACCATTAGAGGACAAAGGCTTAACTAACAATCTCTCACTTTCTCTCTCTCTCTCTCTCCCTCTCTCCCTCACTCTCTCTCGAGCTACACGTGCTACTCCTGAGAACTCCAGTGATCCTGATTCCTTCTGCTCTCCAGACCTGCCTGATCCATCCTGATGCCCTTCTTCTGGTTGGAGTTCTCATCAGTTGAAATCGCTCGCTGCTGCTGCTGGGGCCCGTTTGGTTTGCTGGGGATGGTGCCACCTGGGGGCTGTGGAGATGGCTTGGGGATCTCATATGGGGAGCTGTACTGTACTGTACTGTACTGTAATGGCTTGGGACTGCGATTGCTGTAGTGGCTTTGGGGCTGCAGTTGCCATGAGCAGCTTCGTACTCAGGACTCCATCAGTGGACAGTCGATAGATTTAACCAACCAGACTTCATGTGAAAACTGTGATGAATTTCCTGGTTACACAACTGCACTATTTGTCCATGTAGTACACAGTTATAGAAGGGAATGATTTATAATCGCACGATCCGTTGCACCCAGATGAGGATGGGTCCCTTCTGAGTCTGGTTCCTCTCAAGGTTTCTTCCTCATATCATCTCAGGGAGTTTTTCCTCACCACCGTCACCTCTGGCTCGCTTATTAGGGATAAATTCACATATTTACAATATATTTTTGAATACATTTATTTCTGTAAAGCTGCTTTGTGACAATGTCCATTGTTAAAAGTGCTATACAAATAAAATTGAATTGAATTGAAATTGATGTGATCCGTACTGTAAAAAGTAAAGCTGACACACACCTGAACATCTTTAACATTATTCTGTACACATAGTGACACAGGAGAAGCTCAGTGCAGTAGAGCCGATATTAATAAAAATGTAACATCTCTGTCAATGTTACTGAAGAACTGTGTAGACACACACTTTATTACACACACATGCACACACAATGATTACCACCTGATTAGGTTTAAGTAGAAGAAGTAGAATATATTTAATTTTTAAATATATTTGTTGTTTACCTAAAATGGATGTGTAAATGTAATTGCTAAAATGAAAAGGGTTAATTGTGATGTTCAGGTGTGAGAGAATTAGCCAGCTATGATGAATAGGAAACACGCTGAACAGTAAAACAGATTCTACTGTACACTTTACTGCAACAATAATACAAGACAGACAGACAGACAGACAGAGAGATAGATAGACACTGTTTGGCGCTGTAAGAGAAATTGTGTTCTTTCAGAAGTTTTAAACAGTAAAAGAGTGTATCTTTATTGTACAGAGGGTGTGTTGTAGTCTGTTAGCAGTCAGCAGGACCACTTCCTGTACTTCCTGTAGCACTTCTTGTGTGTCAGTCTTTTTTTGATACTTACGCTAATCTGCATTTTCTGTAAACTGAGTGTTCATGTCACACACAAACCACACACAGGTTCATTTCATTCCTGACTTCTAGAGTGTGGGTTAAAGGTGTGTAATTGTCTAGCACACGCACACACACACACACTCACACACACACACACACACACGCACACACACACAGTGTCATTAAGGTTCATCAAGGCTAGAACACTCTGTAAATTCCCTTTTCCCCAGTGTTTGATTTCCTGGAGCTGATAAACTGGGTGTGTGTGTTTGTGTAACAAAAATGTCACTGCGTGAAGAAAACACCAGTTTATTCACCTGTACGTGTTAATGAAGAGAAGTGTGTTTACATGCAGAAATGTGTTTACATGAGGAAGTGTGTTTATAAATGATAATGAAGGCAAAAAAATTCTGAAAAACGCAGAGGCATTGTTCCATCAGTGTTTAAGATTCAACATTAACATTCAAAATAAAACCCAGAACCAACACAGAACCCTTCAGCAACACCTGTAATTATTATTATTATTATTATTATTATTATTATTATTATTATTATTTAGTTGTAATAGGCTATTAACCCATGTCTGTGTTCACTACATAAAGTCCCAGTTCTAGCAATAACTCATTACACTGGAACTGTTACTGCGCTCACTACAGTCAGTCAGTCAGCAGGAAAAAAAGCAGAAATAAGCGAATATTTTGCTGTAAATCGCAGCAACTCCATTTTAATTTCTTGTTTATTGAACTGTTGTATAAAAGCAACATCACACTCGCAGTTATGTTGCTGCACTGAATATCAGCACATTAGGTTTATGATTAGGAGCATAAACAAGCTCCAGTTAGTCCAGAATGCAGCAGCGAGAGTCCTTACTAGAACCAATCACATTTCGTATTGATTATAAAATACTACTATTGACCTATAAAGCACTAAAAGGTCTCGCGCCACAGTACCTGAGTGAACTTTTGGTCTTTTATGATCCGCCACACCTACTCAGATCAAAAGGTGCAGGCTATTTGTTGGTACCTCGAATAATGCGGGCTACAGCTGGGGGTAGAGCTTTCTCATACAAAGCCCCACAGTTATGGAACAGCCTTCCACTTAGTGTTCGGGGCTCAGACACAGTCTCAGTGTTTAAGTCTAGGCTGAAAACATATTTGTTTAGTCAAGCCTTTAGTGAATAGTTTTTTCTTAGGTAAAGGAGCAGGTCTGGAGGGTTTCACAGGCATAGAGTGTTGTGGTGAACTGGGATGTTTGGATGCTCTCTCTCACTCTCCCTCTCTCTTTCTCTCACTCTCTCTGTCGAGCTACACATGCTACTCCTGAGATGCCAGTGATCCTGACTCCTTCTGCTCTCCAGACCTGCCTGATCCATCCTGATGCCCTACTACTGGTTGGAGTTCTCATCACTTGGAAATCACTTGCTGAGGATGGCCTCCAACATGGACAGCCTGAAGTCACATGAGATTATTGAGGATGGTACCACTTAGAAACCATGAAGATGCCTTTGGATTTCAATTGATATAAGCAGTTTGCCATGATAGCTTTAGGACTACAATCCCCACGAGCAGTTTTGTACTCAGGTTTCCATCAGTGAACAGTGGATAGATTTAACAAACCAGACTTCATGTGAAAACTGTAATGAATTTCCTGGTTACACAATCACACTTTTTGTCCATGTAGTACACAGTTATAGAAGGGAATGATTTATAATCGCACTATCGGGTGTCACCCAGATGAGGATGGTTCCCTTTTGAGTCTGGTTCCTCTCAAGGTTCCTTCCTCATGTCATCTCAGGGAGTTTTTCCTCACCACTGTCACCTCTGACTTCTCATTAGGGATAAATTCAAATATTTAAATTGAATTGTTAAAAGCACTATACAAATAAAATTGTATTGAATTGAACCTCCTGTGATTAGCTGCAGTTATGATTAGCTGCAGTTACCTGTGATTACCAAGTGAGACAGCTGAATTCAAGGTCATCAGCTTTCACCTGTCCTGGAGGTTTTATTTACATTTACGTTAATTTAAATGACTCTACAAGCCCTGAGGTTTAAGACTTCAAGCTGGAATAATAACTCAAATCACTCATAACTTTAAATAGATTTGATTAAATTCCTTAAATCAATAAAACAGGTCAAAGGTCATTCAACAGACTGAATGGTGGTTTCGCAGGTTTCCCATCAGAGGTTATGAGGTCATTTTCCATATCACACTTCAGCTCTGAACTCATCAGTGAAGAAGAAGTGAATTGCAGAGACCACTTCCTGCTTCAGTCGCTTATTTCCTGTAATGTGCATGCTCAGCTAAAGGGCACTGTTGCAGACTCACTCATCTAAGACCATGATGGTTTTAGTTTCTCACGCAGATCAGGAGGAAGATCTATGATGATCTCATGAAGGGGTTTAGATGTTCCACGCCTGATCTGGTTCATCAGAACTCCTCAGCCTGGAAACATGAATTCATGTCAAAGTGCAGAAAAGTTCACGAAAACAATCTCACAGCAGTGATGTAACTCGTGTTTGTGTTAAATAACAGTTTTAAAGGTTAGGCATGTTCATTAATAATCCTAACAGCTTTCAGTAACACAGGTCTAATAAGACTGATTAGTTCACCTTCACTCTGATAGCGCCCCCTAGTGGAATCCTCCAGGAGTTTCAGTATAATTTAATCTCATGATAAAGTTCTACTTTACTGATGCTGTTTATTTTTTTTTTTTTAAAACTGTTAAACCATTCAAAACATTTAATAATATATGTTGTAAACGTATAAAATGTAAACAAGTAAGTTCTAATATGAGCCAAAAATTATGAAAGTAAATAAATCTTTATCCAGCCAAATTGAAACAATCCCTAGAACTAGTTTTATTTATTTATTTATTTAATTATTTATTTATTTTTTGAAAGCTGAGATCTAAAAGATGAGTTCATCTATAAGGATTCCTCCATGTTATTTCCACTCAAACCTGCATCAGGACCCTGAGAATATGAAAAGAGGTTTTGGGGCTGATAATATGCTTGTTAACATCCATGAAAAGAAGATAAAGTGTAGGATTTTAGTGTAAAATCAAAAGAGGCGAACTAGAAGACTGGGACGGAGCTCAGATTTAGATGGAATGTGAGTATGATGTATAAGACAGCAGTGTGAGTTGTAGTGGCTCAGTAGATATGGCTTTAATTTACAAATCAGAAGGTTGTGTGTTCAAATCCCAGCACTGTAAAACTGCCCTGGTTGGGTCTTTGAGCAAAACTCTAAGATGTAAGATGCCTTTTTTTTCATTCATGAGCAAAAGTACTGGATTATGTGCTATTTTATACTGTGTAAGATACTGCAGTACTTTATTGTAAATATGTTTTATAGTTGTTTACTGTAATGTTTACAGTAAAAGTTTTGTGAATACAGTGTTTGTAAAGCTTTGTTGATTGTTTTTCTTTTTGTGTTCATTAAATTTAACACTTTATATTACAGTAAGGAGAACACAAACTGTTGTATGATTATTCGAATAAACACTATCTACTGCCATGACGCTCCTCTAACCACTGCTTCATCTTCCCTACTGATCATTAAGGCACTACACCTGCAGGCGAACAGCGTCATTTCAAACAAACAACAAACAAACAAACAAAAAAACCATAGATATTACCATCCTTTTTTAGGATTTGTAATATTCCTAAAAGCATTTCTGTATTGGAACTATTTTTAAATGTATTTATTTATGCAACTGAAGTTATCTAATTAAATATTCACACATTTCCTAATTCACGCAAATCTGTTTAAGAAAATTGTTCTGCAAACTAGTATTGGGTTTAATCACAAAACTCCAGCTTACCACTTCAAATAGATTTAGAAGATTTTATTGTGCCTCTTGTACACAAAATTGCTGTATACATACGTATACTATATGTTTCCCTGCATTTTGATTTTCTAAGTCTAAAACTGTGACTAAAACTTGGATTAATAACTAATAGCCAATCATTGATCATCAGAAATCATTCTAAACCATCACAGATACATGAACTATCAGGGCACTGAGATCACCAAACACATTAAACCCACTCACGCCTATTTAAACATGCATATTGTGAGGTCATTTTTTTCTTTGCACTTAATGGAGAAGAAGAGGATTATTGGAGAAGAAAGTGCCAATCAAATCTTTAACTTTTTGCTGTAGTCCTACATTTGCCTTAACATATTTAATCAGCTGTCTGCTATCTGTGAACTTTGAAATCTCGCTGGGTAATTCTGCAATCATGTGGAGACAAATCTTCATCTTCTCCTCAAGAGGAAGGTCCTTGAGGATCTTGGGAACTGGTTTGAACTTGTCTTTGGTCATAAAGTAGCTCACCGCAGCTCCGAAAGCTCCACCTCAAACAGAAAAGCATAATATTAACCCTCTACGATCTGATATCTATATTTTTTTGTCTAAAAGTCTTAACTCGTCTTCCCTAGGGTTTAGCTGAACTGTGTGTAATAGTTTGTCCTTTTTTGTGTAAGATTTTACATTTATAAAATCAATAGCTCTAATCATGCAGTGATGTATTGGTGATATACGAGACTCCTATTAGATTTATTTCAACACTCGCCACCTTCTCACTCAGATCTCATCATATCAGTGTTTTTTTATTTTTCAGTTTTATATAGTCTCTTGCCTTTATGTTGCAGCGTATTACATTTGACAGAAAAGAAAAAAAATCTATTTCCCTTTTCAGTATTTTCCATCCCAGGTTTTTTTTTCTTTTTTTGGTTTAAATGCAAGTGTGTGTGTTTTTCTCCTTAGCTTTTATTTTTGCTAATAGCTATGTAGAGCACTTTAAATTGCCTTTGTGCATGAAATGTGCTATATAATTAACTTGCCCTGCCTTTAAAGGCAGTGGTCTGCATGCTAGTGTAAAACTCAGACGCTTCTACTCAAGAATAATGTGATGATGTGCATGGTGGGAATGTACAATTCACATTGTGTAATTCTGTATTTTTATTTTTATTTTGAATGGCAGAGGTCCCAATCTGTCTCAAACTCAATGACTGACACTCATTGTACATTAGACAGTTACACAACCCTGTTATAACAGTTAATAAGAGTATTAACTGTAGCTTTCTTCAGTAGCTTTCAAACAGCAACAGACCCACGGTGCTGTGGTTAGCAAACAGAACCGGAGAAGGAGGGGCCACAGAATACGGGAATTTTATCCGACTTTGGAGCTCTATTTATACATTTATTTATTTATTTATAAGAGATTGTGAACCTGTAGTACATTTTGTTTACAATATCAAACACCTGCTCATATCAGTTTTTTATTTAATTTTATACAGACAAAAATGCAGTTGTTTTGCATTGTTTATACAGAAATACAGAGTCTTTCAGTCAACATTTTTCTTCATCAAAATTTAGTTCAAATTATTCTGAGAATCGAACTCGATCGTGACTGGAGTATTTCATTGCACGCCTATTTTACAAATAATTTCACCTCTTTTTTGCTGCAAATAAGTTGTATGTGAATGTTTTTTCTGTGGGACTCGGTTGGGAACTCAGTAGTGCAGTTCAGTAGTTCAGCAGTAGAGTTTGATATCCTTCAGTCCTATATCATGCGCCTGTTAGAAATGACTATGGCTGAAATAGCCAAACCCACTAATTAGCAGGATGTTCACGTACCATATGATGCAGTTTAACAAGTACAAACAGAATTCCACAGTGCACCTTTTAATGAAAGGTTCTTACAGTTTTTCTGAGATTTTAATTGACCACAGGAAAATCAGGGATAAAACCATCCAGTGCTGTCTGTTTCCATCAGGCGTGTTTATGAGATGAAGAAATGGTAAAGGATGTATTTTAAACTTAAATATCACAATTGTAAAATCCACTGCAAACTTATGGCTTTATGATTAATTTACATTGTTTTAAATTATTTATTTAAAATTAAATAATAGATAAACGTGGAACTTCTCACCAATAGCGACTCCTGCTGGTCCTCCCAGCAGCCCTCCTATAATCGTGAACATTCCTGACACAGCTCCTGATTTCACAGAATACCTCATTGATTTCATCACCTCCTGGTATTCAGCAACCTGCAATTTGCCCAGAATTAATAATAATAATAATAATAATAATAATAATAATAATAATAACAATAAAAATAATAAATATCATCATCACCATAATCATTTTCTATATGTATAAAGCATACCGATTTTATTTCCCCAGCTGCTGTCAGACCATAATCCTTTAGAACGTTGACGATCATGTCTGTTACCATGTCTACCAGCTGATTAGTAACGCGTATCCTGCGGCAAATACATCAACTGTTTACAAAACATACGCAGACTGTATAATGATAAAAGTAATCAAAATAATCAACAGGATCATAATCCTTCTTTTTATTTATACAGCACATTTTGCTGCTAAAAATAAGGAGTGTTTTTAACCAGACAGAGAATAATAATAATAATAATAATAATAATAATAATAATAATAATACCTTTATAAAGTACTCATCTAAGGGGTTCATTAAAGTTCTGTTATTTCTTCAATAAAGCTCAAGTTAGATATTTTAAAATGTTTATTCTCTACATATTAGTCTTTATTCATAAATACCTGCATTTCTGCTTAAAATGATTAATAATTACATGATTAGTCGTGCTAATGCACAATAAGCGCGTCATTAAAACCTTGTTATGCAAACTTTTGAGAATGGATTAATTGCCTAAACACATCGTATTTGTTTTATTCTCCATCTTAGACCTTCAGGTTCTAGGTAGTATCAAGTGACTTCTGTATGAAGCCTTTAAGAGATAATAAAAGCAGAATAAGCCAGTAATATTTCAATATCTGGTCCATATTTTAAAGTAGATTTTTACTCATCACTAATTAGGGACTAAAAAGTAATAAGACATTTTTATCAACAAGTGAATTTGTGTCTCCTGTTCTAAGCTGAAGATCAGTTTCTACACTGTTCAGCAAAACACTGAGCAGGAATTAATAATCTAAGCTCTTAAAGCTAAGGAATAACACCGATATGCTTAGATGCATCTCTTTTTCACTTCCATATCACCTGCTGCTAAATATATTAATGCATCATTAAATTTTCATATTAAAGGTATTTCTATTAAGTCACAGTTTTTACTTGTTAGGGTTTAAATTATTACACACTTATATACATCAGCTTTTACAAAACTGGGAGATCAAAGGCACTTTTTTTTAGCCGACTTTTTTGCTCTATTTCCAGTTAAAGCAAAGCCTCAGGTGTGGCTACGGAGCTCGATATGTTTCAGTCGATTATTTTACCCGTGTCAGAGACTTTATTTATTTAATCAAATTTTTGGGAGAATTTATAGATGTATTTATTTATTTATAAGACATGGCCAACCTGTAAACATTGTTTTGCATTGTTTATTATAAATAAATATATAGTCTTTTCTCCATCATTTTTATTCATCAAAATTTTGTTCAAAATATTCTGAGAATTGTATTGAATCGTGAATCATGAACCCAGTATTGTGAATCGAAATGAATCGAATCGTGACCGGAGTGTATCATTACACCCCTATTAATTAACCCCTTAAATCAGATGTCACCATGGGCGGAGCTAAATTAGTCAAATAGCCAATTGGTGCGTAATTAACCAAGAGGTCAGTAAAAAACAGTCTATGAGCTTCAGGATTATCAAGCTCTTTGTATTAGTATTAGGAGGATCAGGCTCACCTGTCCTGCCTGATAGCTGGGAGGGAATACTACCTACTGACCAAGTGTCAGTACAGTGGATATAAAAAGACTTCTGTCTAGCCACCCCATAGCCATGACCTGTGAAGAATACGAGAGCTTGTTGTCACAGCACTTGTCGGATCTTCCTGCAGCTGTGTGTCTCTCAGCAGCCTCCCTGATAACTTTCCTACTGTCTTTTCTTCAATATCGGATGGAAGAAACCAAGTTATTGTAATTTTTTTCTTTTTGTTTCCATTTGTTTTCACTGGAATTGTGTTGGTTGCTATAATCACATTAAAGGTGGGAAAAATCTGACATGATTTAATCTTGGTTTCATTTTTTTTTTTACATCGTGAACCCTGCAGTTTTTAACAGGGGGTGTAAACTTTTTATATCACTGTGTGATGATCAGTTTTAGTGTTGAAAAAGAAGATAACACCAGAGAAGAAGAAGAAGAAGAATCCTAAGAAAAAGCAGAGGGTTCTCTCTCAGTGCCTGGACTCCTGGACACATAAATGGAAAAAAACTCTCTCCTGATTTCTCAGCCACATACCTGGGTACATTTCCCACGTCACTGCTGCGTGAGTTTCCCGTGGTAGGGGTGTTGTAGCGCTGCTTTTTAACACGTATTGAATTATTCTTGCTGGTGTAAAAGTCGTCGTGGCGCCGGATGTTGAGAGGTACTGAGTCGTTTCTGTAGCGCCTGTCAGGCTGTTTTTCAATAGTGAATAAGTTCATCATGATTAAACATGAATTTAATTAGATTTGAACAAATTTAAAGCACTTCCTCCTCTGTGATTCTCACATACTGTAGCCATACATGTGATCTTCATAACAATAATAATAATAATAATAACAACAGCAACAACAACAATAATAATAATAATAATAATAATAGTAACAACAACAACAACAATAATAATAACAACAACAATAATAATAATAATAATCTGAAACCTTGGAGGTCATTTGCTTTACCGTGAGTTCGATAACGTCGTTGCTACAGTCCCAGTTTTCAGAGTCGTTCTTGCTGGTGTCTTGGTAAAAGTCGTCGTGGCGCTGGATGTTGAGAGGTACTGAGTCGTTTCTGTAGCGCCTGTCAGGCTGTTTTTCAATAGTGAATAAGTTCATTATCATTAAACATGAATTTAATTAGATTTGAACAAATTTAAAGCACTTCCTCCTCTGTGTTTCTCACTTACTGTAGCCATCTTGTTTGTCCAGGTCACTTCCTCCAGGTGAGTCTGTGCTTCTCTTTATAACAGGTTTCTGTGGAATAGAGAAAAACAGCACTTTAATATTAATTTCTAATATATAAAATATTAGCGCCTGTGGTAATGTGAGTGTTTTCAGTTCACTTTCACTCGTCTATGCACTTTATTTAGTTTTTAAAGTTATGTGGTGTAGTACACAGTGCTTATCTTGTATGTTTCCATTTTTTTAACCCTTCCTAATTAATGGAATTGTATGTTTTCTTCTACTTCTTCTTCTTCTTCTTCTTATAATTATTATTATTATAATTATTAGGGGCCCAAGCACTAGGGCAAATGGGGAAATACTTTACCAATAATAAATCTGTAACACAATGTCATAGAAACGAGATTCCACTCTCGTCTGATTCCTTGAGTAAAGTCGAGTTCAGTGGATACTCTACTGTTAATTTCTTCCACACTGAATTTTCTGCCATTTAAAAATTTTTTTTTTTTAAAACAGTTTTTTGTTTCTCATCCTCTAGGTGGTGCTATAATTGACAAATCCGTAAAACTGCTCACGACTGCTCAACATCCAGGTAAGATTCTTGTGTCTCTTGGTCAGTGTATTTGATCTAATGTATTTGTGACTTGTCAAACAGAAAGTCAGCCAATTTTAGCCAAATTTTGTCCTATAACCAAGAAAATTTGACGTTCGCATCGGGAGACCAACCAGAACAAAACTTGATTCTTGGATTTTTGACATGATGGAGAGGGTGATATGATGGCAAACTTGCCAAACAGGAAGTGAGGTCATATCTCAGTAACAGTGTCATATTTAGAATAAACTTTTTAGGTGACTAACTGACCTTGTCCTAAAGCAACTCCAAGAGGTTTTGACTAAACTCTCCTCTAGGGGTGCTATAATTCACAGATTAGTTCACAACATTTAATCAGAGTTGTATAGAGTGTTCTTGATGTAAAGAATTTGTAATTTGCCAAACAGCAAGTCTGACATTTTGAAATTTAACAAATACTATTTTTTTCAGTTTTGTCCTAAAAGATTTGTCTAATAATGCTGAAATTTGGATCACAGCATCTGAGACCAAGATGAACAAAACTTGCTTCTTGGATTTTTGATACATGGGACATTTCATCCTAAAGCTGCAAATGAATTAATAAATGTAAAATTTGTATCTAGAAATTTTATATTTCTGTAAAGCTGCTTTGTGACGATGTCCATTGTTAAAATCACTATACAAATAAAATTGGATTTAATTTGATGTCTGTCACCAAACAGGAAGTGAGGGCATATCTCAACAAAACTTTTATGAATTATTTCCATCTTGTGACATGTTTAGCAACCTGACCTGAAGTTAACAAAAAACTTGGAGTTCACGTGCAACTAGGGAGAAAACAGGGAGTGAGGCACTATCTCAGTAACACATTTACAGCTCCGTGTCTGTTCCAGTTAGCTCTGTGAAGAACATGATAATATGCATAATAACATACATGCAGTCAGTCACATTATCCACAGGAACTTACATCATATCATACAATGTTCCATAGAGTGAATCAGCGTGTGACCTGTGGAGTTTATCCGCTAGGTAAAGATTACAGAACTGCTGATTATTTTAGACAGTTTATCAGCTCTAATCATGATAAAAAGTTAGGACTACATTCAGGTGAACCAGATTTTGGGGGAAAAAACAAACAAACAAACAAAAAACAAGTATTTAGCATGATATAGATTATTTTAATTAGTAATTTAATAACATTACTAACTATAAGAAACTCACCCACTGTAGGCTTCTAGTAACCTTTTTTGCCACACATGATTTGCTCTAACTGAAGAAGCTGTAAGACCCGCCTCCTCTCTGCTGTCATTGGTCTCTACCTTTAATAAATTCTGCCCATAGTCTTGCTCTGATTGGCTGCTGGGAGAGAGACAGGGGCTGTGTCTGGGTTCAGCGTTAATCATTAGCAATAGCAATATAGCTGCAATAAAACACTCACAGTACTGAGTTTTCATTAATATAACCAGTAAGGAAAATTACATTCTCACAGGTCTAATAAGGGACACCATAAAACACTTTACACGCAGTAAACACTTTACACGCATTTAACACTTTACACGCAGTAAACACTTTACACGCAGTAAACACTTTACACGCAGTAAACACTTTACACACATTTAACACTTTACATGCAGTAAACACTTTACACACATTTAACACTTTACACGCAGTAAACACTTTACACACATTTAACACTCTACACGCAGTAAACACTTTACACGCAGTAAACACTTTACACGCAGTAAAACACTTTACACGCAGTAAACACTTTACACGCAGTAAAACACTCTACACGCAGTAAACACTTTACACGCAGTAAAACACTTTATACGCAGTAAACACTTTACACGCAGTAAACACTTTATACGCAGTAAACACTTTACATGCAGTAAACACTTTACACGCAGTAAAACACTTTATATGCAGTAAACACTTTACACGCAGTAAAACACTTTACACGCAGTAAAATACTTTATATGCAGTAAACACTTTACACGCAGTAAACACTTTACACGCAGTAAAACACTTTACACGCAGTAAACACTTTACACGCAGTAAAACACTTTATATGCAGTAAACACTCTACACGCAGTAAACACTTTATACGCAGTAAAACACTCTACACGCAGTAAACACTTTACACGCAGTAAAACACTCTACACGCAGTAAACACTTTACACGCAGTAAAACACTTTACACGCAGTAAACACTCTACACGCAGTAAACACTTTACACGCAGTAAAACACTTTATACGCAGTAAACACTTTACACGCAGTAAACACTTTATACGCAGTAAACACTTTACATGCAGTAAACACTTTACACGCAGTAAACACTTTATATGCAGTAAACACTTTACACGCAGTAAAACACTTTACATGCAGTAAAATACTTTATATGCAGTAAACACTTTACACGCAGTAAACACTTTACACGCAGTAAAACACTCTACACGCAGTAAACACTTTACACGCAGTAAAACACTTTACACGCAGTAAAACACTTTATATGCAGTAAAACACTTTATACGCAGTAAACACTTTGCATGCAGTAAAACACTTTATACGCAGTAAAACACTTTACACGCAGTAAAACACTTTATATGCAGTAAACACTTTACACGCAGTAAAACACTTTACACGCAGTAAAACACTCTACACGCAGTAAAACACTTTACACGCAGTAAAACACTTTACACGCAGTAAAACACTCTACACGCAGTAAAACACTTTACACGCAGTAAAACACTTTATACGCAGTAAACACTTTACATGCAGTAAACACTTTACACGCAGTAAACACTTTACACGCAGTAAACACTTTACACGCAGTAAAACACTTTACACGCAGTAAAACACTTTATATGCAGTAAACACTTTATACGCAGTAAACACTTTACACGCAGTAAACACTTTATACGCAGTAAACACTTTACACGCAGTAAACACTTTATATGCAGTAAACACTTTACACGCAGTAAACACTTTATATGCAGTAAAACACTTTACACGCAGTAAACACTTTACACGCAGTAAACACTCTACACGCAGTAAACACTCTACACGCAGTAAACACGTTACACGCAGTAAACACTCTACACGCAGTAAACACTTTACACGCAGTAAAACACTTTATACGCAGTAAACACTTTATATGCAGTAAACACTTTATACGCAGTAAACACTTTACACGCAGTAAAACACTTTACACACAGTAAACACTTTACACGCAGTAAACACTTTACACGCAGTAAACACTTTATACGCAGTAAACACTTTATACGCAGTAAACACTTTACACGCAGTAAAACACTTTATACGCAGTAAACACTTTATACGCAGTAAACACTTTACACGCAGTACAACACTTTACACGCAGTAAACACTTTATACGCAGTAAACACTTTACACGCAGTAAAACACTTTACACGCAGTAAACACTCTACACGCAGTAAACACTTTATACGCAGTAAACACTTTACACGCAGTAAAACACTTTACACGCAGTAAACACTTTACACGCAGTAAAACACTTTACACGCAGTAAAACACTTTATACGCAGTAAACACTCTACACGCAGTAAACACTCTACACGCAGTAAACACTTTATACGCAGTAAACACTTTACACGCAGTAAACACTCTACACGCAGTAAACACTTTACACGCAGTAAACACTTTATATGTATTAAACACGTTACACACAGTAAACACTTTACAGAGTTCCAGTTCCCTCCAGCGAATCAGAACAATCGACTCTACTTCTGAGTAATAAAATAACATTACACCTTTCATTGTATTTGTCATACAATCTATTTAAATAAATGTAAAACCATTGAGGTAGTACACATGTGACAAATATCCATCCTGATGCCCTACTTCTGGTTGCAGTTCTCATCGGTTGAGTTGCTCGCTGCTGCTGGGGCTCCATATGGACGACCTGAAGAACTGTTCGGTTTGCTGGGGATGGCGCCACCTGGGGGCTGTGGAGATGGTGCTGCTTGGGGATCTCATATGGGGAGCTGTACTGTACTGTACTGTAATGGCTTGGGACTGTGATTACTGTAGTGGGTTTGTGTGTGTTAATGTAACGCTTATGAAACACTTTCAAACTAATTAATTCAAAAGATCAAACAATAATTGCATTTCAAAATAAAATCTACCATGTTTATTGCTTTTAGTAGAGTTTGCCAATAATGTCCAAATTCATGTTGTTTGTTGATTCTTGATATCCACACACACACACGTACGTATACACACACACACACACACACACAAACACACAGGTTAATAATTAACAACAAACAGAAGGTAAAGAGAAAGTAAAAGTGCTTTAAAATCTACAAGCTATAAACACTTTCAAACTAATTAATTAGATATCCACACACACACACACGTACGTACACACACGCACACACACACACACAGGTTAATAATTAAGAACAAACAGAAGGTAAAGAGAAAGTAAAAGTGCTTTAAAATCTACAAGCTATAAACATTCCATGTGTTTATAACAAGGTTGATTATTGATTAGGATATGTACGTGCGTGTGTGTGTGCGTGCATGTGTGCGTGCATGTGTGCGTGCGTGTGTGTGTGCGTGCGAGTGTACTGTGTGTGTGTACGTGTGTGTGCGTGTGTGTGCGTGCATGTGTACTGTGTGTTATCATGAAATGCTGCTGAAAATCTGTTATCTCAGTTTACGTTATCGGCTGAATATTCCACTCTAAACCAGTGCATGGAGTTGTGTAAATGTTGTTGTGTGTAAATGCTTTTAACCAGAAACATTTTCCTTTATTCTACAATTTATCAACAAAATACACGGTTCCTAGAATTAAAAAATGAAATCTGTGTGCTTCCTGAAATAAAACAAGCCATCAGCAGAAAAATACTTTAAAAATAAGATGTGAAAGTGTTTGCAAAGGGTGGATATATTATTAGATAATATTTGTATCACATATCAAGTTCTTTTTACTAGTAACTTCTTTTTTAACACTTTATTTTATAATTTTTTTTTCATTTGATGATGAACAATCTGAGCACACGAGATGTGTTGATGCTATATTATATTATATATTATGTGTTGATGCTATATTACATTATATTCACACTAGGGTGTGAAAACTTTTGACACGGCTGCATGTCTCATGTCCTTTTTATTAGGAACACGTGTCTGTGTGATAGCACACAGAGTGTTTTTTTCTTACAAACAAAAACACAAACAAACAAACAAACACAATTTTGTGATCTAATAAACATAATCCATATTGACTTTATATTTGTGCTTTCTTTCTCATGTGCTATGATTGGGAGAGGTCCCTCTTCTCTTAGCCAATCAGATTGCAGGATTTTTCAGGAGTCCTGTCAACCAGCACAAGCACAATTTTTAATTCTTTAACTTTATTTTATTTAATTAGTTCTCTTTAAAATATCTGGAGTGTTACATGTCTATTAATCGTTAAAACTGTACAAGTAGCATGTAAACTCTGTAACGTCCATTACAGCAAACACACAAACAGACGTATTTACATCTCAGCTTTACACAGAACTCAGTAATGAGCGATAAACTAAAAATAGAAATTGTGCCATTAAATGCTTGATTAGGTAACATTCTGAATTAGTTAGCAGTCTAAGCTAACACAAAATCCTCACATGAGTTTATGTTAGACAAGCCCTTACACAGTGAGCTGCATTTCTGTGTTAAATTGTTTGTTTAGCTGCAATATTATAATTTTCCTCCTTTTGTGAGGCAAAGGATCTTTTATTTATAGTGTTAACTAATACACACACACACACACACACACACACACACACACAGGTTAATAATTAAGAACTAACAGCAGGTAAAGAGAAAGTAAAACATACAAGCTATAAACATTTCATGGGTTTATAACAAGGTTGATTATAGATTAGGATACAGGTGTGTGTGTGTGTGTGTGTGTGTGTGTGTGTGTGTGTGTGTGTTATCATCGGCTGGAATTCTTTTCTTGGAAATCATGACATTAAATGTCCTGAATATATTTTCCATTGGTGATAGGGACAGGAAGTGAAGAGTTCATTTGTATACATAAAAATGCCCGCAGGATTTAAAAACCCATCAATCTGTCTACTTTTATAATTATAATATATAATATATATTGTAGAATTATAATATACTTATTTAATCCCATTAATAATTTACTTAAATGTTTTATCAATAGAACTTTAAGCTCCTTTAGATTAGAATAAAGAAGCAATAAACGATGCAGACAAATCAAGTGAAAAATGTTTTTACTTCATATTGCTCTCGTCACAGTGCAGTAGGAAATTCCTTTAGGAATTTATATCAAAGCACAGAGCTGATCAAAGACACATTTAAACATGATCTTGTTAATATTTTTTCACGCTAATGTGTTGAGTCACTGAACGGTAGTACACCTCTCCACCTCCCTCAGTGATCGAGCCTCGGGCGTACCATTCAGTGCTGCTGTGGCTCGCCTCCAAGCTCCCCTTCGAATCCTTCATCGTGCTGCTGCAAGCTTTCATAGCATCTGTTTAAAGAAAATGGTTCCACATTGAACACGATCCATTTTAACTGTCAGTAAAAGATTTCAGTCATCAGGATTTAAGAACGTCACAGTAGCGCATTAAACTCTGAGCTACGTTCAGGGGAAAGTCAGATTTTTCCATCAGGTGTTAAATTTCATCTGAACTCAGAAATGTCAGAGTCTTTACCCGAAATTCCTGCTGTGTTTCCTCCCCTCGAAGACACGCTGTTCTGAGAATGTTTCTTTTCCATCTGCATGTAAATTCAACTAAAATTTATTAAACAGCAACAACAATAACAACAGTAATAACATTGTATTCAGAATCAGCGGCCAGAAGAAGTAACTTTTTTAAGTCCATAAGTTGTGTCAGTGTTTATGTGAGGAAAGTTGCTGGTATTCAGAGTCGGGTTACGCAGCTGCTTCAGTTGATTTTCTGAGCTCCACGTTCAGATTATTAAAATCACCTGCATGTAGTTCACATTTGTTTGAGTAAACGCGTGCAAGTTTTTCAATAGTGTCTTGACCCCTGCCTTTAAACACAAACCTTTAAAACTTAACAGATCAGGGATAGAAAATACGAACTTAAGGCAAAAATATAGTTATTTCACATTGTTGTTTAATGTAATATGATAAGATCAAGAGACAATTTGAAAATATAAAATTCACTCCTTGAGATAAGTGACGTCTCTGCCGATGTTCTCTGTGTGAAAAGCAAACCTGAGCTTGTGTGGACTTTAAAGTGAGGATATTATTATATAATTAACAGTGT
>NC_069734.1:305000-335000 GCF_027358585.1 Pangasianodon hypophthalmus | reverse complement strand
GTTTGAGTGTGTCTGTGTTTGAGTGTGTGTGTTTGAGTGTGTGTGTGTGTGTGTTTGAGTGTGTGTGTGTTTGAGTGTGTTTGAGTGTGTGTGTTTGAGTGTGTGTGTGTGTGTGTGTTTGAGTGTGTGTGTGTGATGTGGTGGAGTGTGTGTGTGTGTGTTTGAGTGTGTGTGTGTTTGAGTGTGTGTGTGTGATGTGGTGGAGTGTGTGTGTGTGTGTTTGAGTGTGTGTGTGTGTGGGTGTTTGAGTGTGTGTGTGATGTGGTGGAGTGTGTGTGTTTGAGTGTGTGTGTGTTTGAGTGTGTGTGTGTGTGTGTGATGTGGTGGAGTGTGTGTGTGTGTGTTTGAGTGTGTGTGTGATGTGGTGGAGTGTGTGTGTGTGTGTTTGAGTGTGTGTGTGATGTGGTGGAGTGTGTGTTTGTGTGTGTCTGTTTGACTGTGTGTGTGTCTGTGTGTGTGTTTCAAATGTGTGTGTGTGATGTGGTGGAGTGTGTGTTTGAGTGTGTGTGTGTTTGAGTGTGTGTGTGTGTGTGTTTGAGTGTGTGTGTTTGAGTGTGTGTGTGTGTTTGAGTGTGTGTGTGATGTGGTGGAGTGTGTGTTTGAGTGTGTGTGTGTGATGTGGTGGAGTGTTGTGTGTGTGTGTTTGAGTGTGTGTGTGTGTGTGTGTGTGTTTGAGTGTGTGTGTGATGTGGTGGAGTGTGTGAGTGTGTATGTGTGTTTGAGTGTGTGTGTGTGTGTTTGAGTGTGTGTGTGTGTTTGAGTGTGTGTGTGTGTGTGATGTGGTGGAGTGTGTGTGTTTGAGGGTGTGTGTGTGTGTGTTTGAGTGTGTGTGTGTCTGTGTGTGTGTGTGTGTGTGTGTTTGAGTGTGTGTGTGATGTGGTGGAGTGTGTGTGTGTGTGTGTTTGAGTGTGTGTGTTTGAGTGTGTGTGTGTGTGTGTGTGTTTGAGTGTGTGTGTGTGATGTGGTGGAGTGTGTGTGTGTGTGTTTGAGTGTGTGTGTGTGATGTACAGTGTGTGTGTGTGTGTGTGTGTTTGAGTGTGTGTGTGTGTGTGTGTGTGATGTGGTGGAGTGTGTGTTTGAGTGTGTCTGTGTTTGAGTGTGTGTGTTTGAGTGTGTGTGTGTGTGTGTTTGAGTGTGTGTGTGTTTGAGTGTGTTTGAGTGTGTGTGTTTGAGTGTGTGTGTGTGTGTGTGTTTGAGTGTGTGTGTGTGATGTGGTGGAGTGTGTGTGTGTGTGTTTGAGTGTGTGTGTGTTTGAGTGTGTGTGTGTGATGTGGTGGAGTGTGTGTGTGTGTGTTTGAGTGTGTGTGTGTGATGTACAGTGTGTGTGTGTGTGTGTTTGAGTGTGTGTGTGTGTGTGTGTGTGATGTGGTGGAGTGTGTGTTTGAGTGTGTGTGTGTTTGAGTGTTTGTGTGTGTGTTTGAGTGTGTGTGTGATGTGTGATGTGGTGGAGTGTGTGTGTGTTTCAGTGTGTGTGTGTGATGTGGTGGAGTGTGTGTGTGTTTGAGTGTGTGTGTGTGTGTGTTTGAGTGTGTGTGTGTGTGTGTGTGATGTGGTGGAGTGTGTGAGTGTGTGTGTGTTCGAGGGTGTGTGTGTGTGTGTGATGTGGTGGAGTTTCTGAGTGTGTGTGTGTGTGTGTGTTTGAGGGTGTGTGTGTGTGTGTGTGTGAGTGTGTTTGAGTGTGTGTGTGTGTGTGTGTGTGTGTGTGTTTGAGTGTCTGAGTCTGTGTGTTTGTGTTTGAGGGTGTGTGTGTGTGTGTGTGTGATGTGGTGGAGTGTCTGAGTGTGTGTGTGTTCGAGGGTGTGTGTGTGTGTGTGTGTGATGTGGTGGAGTGTCTGAGTGTGTGTGTGTGTGTGTGTGTGTTTCAGGGTGTGTGTGTGTGTGTGTGTGTGTGTGTTTGAGGGTGTGTGTGTGTGTGTGTGAGTGTGTTTGAGTGTCTGAGTGTGTGTGTGTGTGTGTTTGTGTTTGAGGGTGTGTGTGTGTGTGTGTGTGTGATGTGGTGGAGTGTCTGAGTGTGTGTGTGTGTTTGAGGGTGTGTGTGTGTGTGTGTGTGTGTGTGTGTGTGTTTGAGGGTGTGTGTGTGTGTTTGTGATGTGGTGGAGTGTCTGAGTGTGTGTGTGTGTGTGTGTGTGTGTTTGAGGGTGTGTGTGTGTGTTTGAGTGTGTGTGTGTGTGTGTGTGTGTTTGAGGGTGTGTGTGTGTGTGTGTGTGTGTGTGTGTGGTGGAGTGTGTAGTTTGTTAGCAGGTTGCAGATTCAGGGATTAGCAAAACAGTTAAAGGGAATGTATTTAAGGGAACTGAGTCACTGCACCTTTACTGAGCAGTTTGCAGGAACAAATGACTTTAAACTCCACATACGTGGGTTCTTTAACATTTGGCAGGAAACTGATTTGTTTTGTACAATATTCGTAGTTAATTAAACTTTGATCCAGCACCTATGTGTAGTCTTGCCACAGGAGCGGTCCTGGGTTTTTAACTCTTATTACAGTACCAGGAACACAGATCATACGTGAAAATAATGCCGCTGCATCGTTTTCTTGTGTTCTCGTGTTAGCTTTCTGTTTGTTTTTTTCTTTTTCTCTCCATTTTTAAGTCAGATGTAATGTTTCCTGTTTACAGAAACAATGACCAGTCGAAACTAAACTTGTAGAACAATAACTGTAGACCTCAGGAATAACTTCACATCTTTCTTTTCTCTGTCCTAATCTCACACTGAGGCTTTCCTTTACAGTTACTTCAGTCACGCTTGCAGTATATACTGTGTGTGTGTGTGTGTGTGTGTGTGTGTGTGTTTCTAAATCTTTCTTTTCTTTTGCAGTGTAGTATTGGGTTTTGAGTAAGATCTAAATCAATAACAAAAACCCAACTCTCTTTTTCAAAAGTTTTATTTTTATGTGTGTGTTGTGTACAACATTTTCAGCACATTTTAATATATATGTATATAATAATAACTCATTTAAACAATCATAAACAGTCAGAATTGATTAAACAATCAGGAATGAAAATCAGAACAGTTGTTTTCACAGAATCTAAAAACCTGTCGATCTAAAGTCTACTTTTAAAGTTACATTTATAATGCACTTAAAATAGTTTATTATCAGAGTTTTAGGTTTCTTTAGGTTCGGAAAAAGAAGGAATAAACAACGCACACTGATACACCGAAAATCATATTTTTACTTCATTTTCTTCCGTTCCCTGTTTACACTTTACAGTTATGGAATTTATATCAGTAAAATAGACATGCATGCTGAACAAAAACACTTGAATCTTTTAAAAATGTTTCTTGTAAAAGTGTTGAGCTGTTGAACTGTAACTCAGCTGCTTTGAAGAACTTTCCTCAGTAATGGAGGATTTGAGCTGCATCTCGCTGTGCTTCGACACGAAGCTGCTCTTGGAATACGTCACTGTGGTGCAGCTGACTTGATGAGTGGGTGAAGATACTGAGTGTAAGAAAATGGTTCGACATTATTCATTGGCTTCACTGGAAGTGAAGGCTTTAGAAAGTCACAGTAGTGCATTATACTCTGAGGTATATTCAGGGAGAAGAGATTTTTTACACACAGTCTTCAGGCTCTACATTTTTATCGTCAGAGTGTTTACCTGACAAACCTGACGAGGGTCTAATACGTGCGGAGTCAATGAGGTCCTGTACACGCTTTTCTGCATCCATCTGCATGCAAATTCAGCTATAGATTATTAAATATTAATAACTACAATTGGAAAAATTCAATAACAATTAATAATTAAAATAACAACAACAGTAATTGTAAGAATAATTTTTATTTGGTCAAGATGTCTAGTTAAAATCACTGGACTGTCCCGGCCTGCAAGTGTGAAATGGAATAAAGCATCTGTGTAGACTGTCACTGACCACAGTGACGTTTTCTTAAATGATAAAATCAGACAAAATCTGCACAGATGTAGACTTTAAAATACTTTTAATACTTTTAGAATTCTTTTGCTTTTTGTGCATAATACTTGCTTAATGAAATCCTCTTCAGAGTCTTAAATTAACCTTTAATTAATTAATCTAATTAAAGGAAAATAAAATTACATGCAAATAATATTTCATTAAGCAGGAATTAATAATAAATGACTATATCTAAAGAATTATTGTCATGATAACTTACCGCTGTGTGAGAGAGACCGTACTTAGCAAGCAGATTGTGGTCCATTTCAGTTCTTTAGTGTGTAGCGTGTGATGAGTGTGATGAGTGTGATGAGTGTGTTTTGATAAATCTGTCTCCGTACTTTTATACCTGTGCAGTAAACCTGCCTTTCCCGTCTGTGCAGGTTCGTCTTCTCAGGAACATTCTGTTTAATTAAATCTGAGATGAAAACACATCTCACATGAGATGTCTACTCAGGAACACCCTCCAGTTTTCCTTAGAACTGGAGCTTTTCATTACTTTCACACCAAGTCTTGGACTTGTTTTTGCATTAGATTATTAATCAGGGTCAAATTAAATTTCACTTTTTCTTCTAAATAAAATACAATGTCCCTGTTTAATAAAATAATGTCTCAACTTAAACCTCACAAATTTTATACTTGCACTTATTCTGTTTTTCAGCCCATGCTGCTGTGATAATGTGATCCTGATCACCTCGTTGGAGTTTATTTTGTAATATTCGACCATATATTTATATGACGCCAGTTTCTGCCTAATTAGATTTTCTACCATCTTGTATTTTGTCAAAAACAGTTTTTTCAGTACTCCCCCTACAATTTGTTTTCCCCAGTCATTACCAAATTTGGCTCACATCATCTTCAGAGTAAGCCTCACAAAAAGCCTCAGCTTCAGAGTAAGCCTCTCAGCAAAGACTCTGCGCACCAACACAAAATTTGGTAGGGCATCTTCAGGACCATGACCTGAGGCTATGCAACAAATTTTGTGCCAGTGCCACCTACTGGTAAAAGTTACAATAACATACTAAAATGCTTACATCTAACTGCCATGTTTGCTACTCAATTCAAATAAATTTTATTTGTATAGCAGTTTTTACAATGGACATTGTCACAAAGCAGCATTATAGAAACAAATATATTCAGGATATAAATTTTAAATGTATAAATTTATCCCTAATGAGCAAGCCAGAGGCGATGGTGGTGAGGAAAAACTCCCTGAGAAAAGTGCAATTGTGTAACCATGAAAATTCATTACAGTTTTCACATGAAGTCTATTTTGTTGAAGTTATCCACTGTCCACTGATGGAGACTTGAGTGCAAAACTGCTTGTGGCAATTCCAGTCCTAAAGCTATCATAGCAATTGGATTCCTAAGCCAGCTTCAGGGTTTTTAAGTGGTACCATCCACAGTAATCTCATTTATATTTAGACTGTCCCTCCAGATCTGCTCCTTCACCTAAGAAAAACTATTCACAAAAGGCTTGACTAAACAAATATGTTTTCAGCCTAGACTTACTAAAAATAGAAATTGCATTTCTGTGTTAAATTGTTTGTTTAGCTGCAAAATGATAATTTTCCTCTTTTTGTGAGGTTATGGATCTTTTATTTATGAAAGAATCTACAGTGTAAACCCATATGAGGATGGGTTCTCTGTTGAGTCTGGTTCCTCTCAAGGTTTCTTCCTATCACCATCTCAGGGAGTTTTTCCTTGCCACCGTCGCCCTGCTTGCTCATCAGAGACGGCACACACACACACTTCACTTTACTTTTGTTTGTGTAAAGCTGCTTTGAGACAATGACCTTTGTAAAAAGCGCTATACAAATAAAAATGAGAACTAAGAACTAACAGAACAGCAGATAAAGAGAAAGTATAAATGCTATAAAATATGCTATAAACATTTCATGGGTTTATAACAAGGATTATTATAGATTAGGACATGGGTGTGTGTGTGTGTGTGTGTGAGATCCGCCACGCCTACTTAGATCAAAAGGTGCAGGCTATTTGTTGGTACCTCGAATAGTGCGTGCTACAGCTCGGGGTAGAGCTTTCTCTTACAAACCCCACAGTTATGGAACAGCCTTCCACTTAGTGTTCGGGGCTCAGACACAGTCTCAGTGTTTAAGTCTCGGCTGAAAACATATTTGATTAGTCAAGCCTTTAGTGAATAGTTTTCTTAGGTACAGGGGCAGGTCTGGAGGGTTTCACAGGCATAGAGTGTTGTGGTGAACTGGGATGTTTGGATGCTGTTGCCCCCCCACTCTCACACGTTCACTCAGGTTTGTCGACGGTGGAGTGGCTGCTGCTTTATGTCCCAGGACTCCCTCATGTCTGTGTTAGCTTCTGGCACTCCCTTTTAGTTATGCTGTCACAGCTAGTCTTGCCGGAGTCCCTGCTTGCTCTCTGCATGCAAAGAACATTGTCCTTAACCATTAGAGGACAAAAGCTTAAATAACAATCTCTCTCTCTCCATCTCTCTCTCTCTCACTCTCTGTTGAACTATACATGCTACTCCTGAGATACCAGTGATCCTGACCCCTTCTGCTCTCCAGACCTGCCTGATCCATCCTGATGCCCTACGTCTGGTTGGAGTTCTCATCGGTTGAGCTGCTCGCTGCTGCTGGGGCCCCATATGGACGGCCTGAAGAACCGTTTGGATTGCTGGGGATGGCGCCACCTGGGGGCTGTGGAGATGGTGCTGCTTGGGGATCTCATATGGGGAGCTGTACTGTACTGTACTGCAATGGCTTGGGACTGCGATTGCTGTAGTGGCTTTGGGGCTGCAGTTGCCACGAGCAGCTTCATACTCAGGACTCCATCAGTGGACAGTGTAATGAATTTACTGGTTGCACATTTGCACTATTTGTCCATGTAGTACACAATAATAGAAGGGAATGATTTATAATCGCACTATCGGGTGTCACCCAGATGAGGATGGTTCCCTTTTGAGTCTGGTTCCTCTCAAGGTTTCTTCCTCATATCGTCTCAGGGAGTTTTTCCTCACCACCGTCACCTCTGACTCGCTCATTAGGGATAAATTCACATATTTACAATTTTTTTTTTTTTTTGAATCCATTTATTTCTGTAGAGCTGCTTTGTGACAATGTCCATTGTTAAAAGCGCTATACAAATAAAATTGAATTGAATTATCATCTGCTGGACTTCTTTTCTTGGAAAACATATTTTCACCTCCTGTCCCTATTGACAATGGAAGAGTTCATTTGTATACAAAGAAAAATAAAAAATGCCTGCAGGATTTAAAAACATATATATATATATATATATATATATATATATATATATAGACTTATTAAGTCCCATTAATAATTTACTTTAATTTACTTAAATGTTTTATCAATAGAACTTTAAGCTCCTTTAGATTAGAATAAAGAAGCAATAAACGATGCAGACAAATCAAGTGAAAAATGTTTTTACTTCATATTGCTCTCGTCACAGTGCAGTAGGAAATTCCTTTAGGAATTTATATCAATGCACCGAGATCTTGCTATTTTTTTTTCACGCTGATGTGTTGAGTCACTGAACGGTAGTACACCTCTCCACCCCCCTCAGTGATCGAGCCTCGGGCGTACCATTCAGTGCTGCTGTGGCTCGCCTCCAAGCTCCCCTTCGAATCCTTCATCGTGCTGCTGCAAGCTTTCATAGCATCTGTTTAAAGAAAATAGTTCCACATTGAACACGATCCATTTTAACTGTCAGTAAAAGATTTCAGTCATCAGGATTTAAGAACGTCACAGTAGCGCATTAAACTCTGAGCTACGTTCAGGGGAAAGTGAGGTTTTTCCATCAGGTGTTAAATTTCATCTGAACTCAGAAATGTCAGAGTCTTTACCCGAAATTCCTGCTGTGTTTCCTCCCCTCGAAGACACGCTGTTCTGAGAATGTTTCTTTTCCATCTGCATGTAAATTCAACTAAAATTTATTAAACAACAATAACAACAACAAAGACAACAAAAACAACAACAACAACAACAGTAATAATGTTGTATTCAGAATCAGCAGCTAGAAGAAGTAACTTTTTTAAGTCCATAAGTTGCGTCAGTGTTTATGTGGTAGAAAACTGGAGTTTAGTTTTCTAACTAGAACATCAGCTAATTTAAGGCGTCATTGCAAACAGCATAATATACAGAATGTTACTGTTTCTAGTGATTTTTCTTTATAAAGCATGCTCCTAAACCACATCTTCATTTACGTTTCAGTTCAATGAGAAAAGATGCTGAATCCAATCACATTACACAGCTCACGTGTAAAGTTAATAAAAATAGACAGAGACACAAAAAAATAAGTTTCAGTGTCCCAGCAAGCTGCTCACAAATTATTATTATTATTATTATTATTATTATTATTAGTAGTAGTAGTAGTAGTAGTCGTATACCTGATTGAAGAAATGAAAAATTGTCGCTCAGTAAACAGCCAGTTCAGCCGCTGTGTGTGTGTGTGTGTGTGTGTGTGTGTGTGTGCATCGTGGACACCATCTCAGTCTTTTTATACTTGTACAGTCAACTTGCTTTTCCTGCTCCAAGAATCCCAGACATTATTGTTTTAGTGCTCCTCTGTTCACACCGATAAGAAACAGATGAAATAATGATTGCTGATCATCAGGAAAAAGGAAAATCTTCTCTTTTTGAGCCTGAAAGTGTGAATCGCATCAACTGTAATAAATAAATAAATAAACTGAATATTCTATCTTAATGAGCACATTAACACTGCTCCTAAAGGGTGTGATGCTTTTGCTATGTTGTGAAACTGGATTGTTGATGAGTGAGAGACGTTCTGTATGTGTGTGGTTTCGACAATATAGAAATGAATGTGAAACTCAACTTAATGTAAATATTAAATGAAGTGGAAAGAAGAGGAACAAACCAGTGTACATTATCACTGTGGAGGAGATTCAATTCAGTTCAGTTTTATTTGTATAGCGCTTTTAACAATGGATATTGTCACAAAGCAGCTTTACAGAAATAAATAGATTCAGGATATAAGGAGATCCTGCTGCCTTGTTTGGCTCTAGAGCGTGTATACATGATTGTCGTTGTAGACACTGCCAGTTGTTACCCAGAGGCTTCTGGAAAGCCACACTGAATAACATCATCTGGTTCATCTCTTCAGCCATGTGGGTATCACAAACAAAACCTTCTCTGACTGGAACACAAACTTCATGTAAGCTCCTCAAAAACAGTCAAGCCCTTTAGTGTGTCACTTTAGGAATGTGGTACACCCTGATGCCTCACACAATAATGTTATGGGGAAACTAATGTTATTATTTCACCTAATGGTCTTTCAGACTATCATTTAGACTATCATTTGATTTTAACATGAAAAAGAGTTTAAAATCCAGTTATTATTGGTATTTAAAGTCAAATTATTACAGGATCCTTTGTTTTGTAAAAAAAAAAAAAAAAGATTTCCTTTTGAAGCACTTAGAAGCTGTGGAAAGATTCTTTCAGAGAAGAATCTTTCAGAGAATTAATAAGGGCAAGAGTCTGCTCAATTAAGGACATAGATTCTCCTACTTCATTCTTTTTTAATCTTGAGAGGAAAAGTGTACAACAAAAGCAAATGTACCATCTTTGTTGCCCTGATGGAAGTATAACTACAGATCCTGTAGAAATAAGGAAGCTGGCGGCAGGATTTTATACAGATTTATACAGTGCTGAGAGTTGTGAATCTGAAAGTGCTTCTGATTTACTCAGAGAATTACCTCAGTTGGAGGAGCAGCGATGACTTTTGGACAAACCAGTCACATTCCAGGAGCTTACAGAGGCAATGCAGCAGCTATCTACCGGTTAATCACCCAGGATTGATGGACTCTCCGCTGAGTTTTATCAGCAATTGTGGGATATATTAGGACAGAACTTATAAGAAGTACTTTTAGAAAGCATTAAAAACAAGTCACTTCCCACAAGCTGTCACCGAGCGGTCCTGTCCCTGCTTCCAAAGAAAGGGGATCTAGGACTTAAAAATTGGAGACCAGTATCTTTGCTGTGTTCAGACTATAAAATACTTTCAAAGTGTTTAGCAAATAGGATGAGACATACTGTGTTCCTAACAGATCAATTATGGACAGTCTCTTTTTACTAAGGGATGTAATTGACTTTAAACAGCTTAATTATTCCAATCTTGGTATTCTCTCATTGGACCAGGAGAAAGCATTTTTATTGAGGTGATCACGTGTATCTTTTTAACGTCTTAAAGCAGTTCGGGTTTGGTGAACAATTTATATCTTATATTCAATTGCTGTACTTTAAAGCCTTTGTGACTCTCAAAGCTGGTGGAGGATTAAGTGCACCAATACCTGTATTAAGGGGTATTAGGCAAGGTTGTCCACTTTCTGTGCAATTATATAGTCTTGTTATTGAGCCACTGTTGTGTAAGATAAGAAGGGACCTCAGTGGAACTCTAAGTCCGGGTACAGATACCAGGTTTAGAGTGTCTCAGGCATGCTGACGACATCACCGTTTTTATTACAGGTCAAAACAACTTTACAGCCTTAACAAAAGCTATTGAACAGTATGAGAAGGCATCATCAGCAAGAGTAAATTGGGGAGAAAGTGAAGGTTTTATTCTTGGTCCGTGGGAGGGATTACGACCTCCACATCTGCCGGGTCGATTACTGTGGAGAAGGGAAGGAGTGAAAATTTTAGGTATTTTTTAAGGGAACAAACAATTTCAGGCAAAAAATTGGGAAGGAATGCTGGAAAAGGTGTCTGCTCGATTGTCTAAACGTAAATGGCTATTACCACAATTGTCGTACAGAGGAAGAGTTCTGGTTGTAAACAACCTGTCCGCCTCTACCCTGTGGCATAGAACTATAGTCGTGGAGCCACCTGAGGAGCTGGTCTGCAAGATACAAAGGACAATCGTGGACTTCTTCTGGAGTGGAGAGCACTGGATTCGTGGAGCAGCACTTTATCTTCCTGTCCAGGAAGGAGGACAAGGCTTGGTGGATGTGAGGTACCGGATTCGTGCTTTCAGAATACAAGCAGCACAGAGATTCTTGTACCATAGGGACCTGGTTTGGACTCGGATTGCAAGAGCAATTCTGCAGAAGGCAGGTGATCTTGGGTTGGACAGACATTGGATTGGACAGACCTCCTTTTAATGAGACTGGGGGAGGTTAATCTGTCTGAGCTTACTGCATTCATGGAGAACTGTTTATAGTGGAAAGAGAGGCCTATGAACCAGGGCACTGGGTTCCAGAGGAACCATTGCTCTTCAACCCAATGATTCAGACCAGGCTTTTGTCCTCTGTGAGTGTGTGTGAACATCAGAATCAGAATCAGAATGAGCTTTATTGCCAGGTATGTTTACACATACGAGGAATTTGTTTTAGTGACAGAAGCTCCACAGTGCAACAGAATGACAGTGACAAGACAAGACACAGACAATAAAAAGAATAATATACAAATATACATCTACACAGAAACAGTGATGTGAAGCTGGGTCACCTCTTGGGTAGGGATGGATGGAGATTGGTGGAGGCCCTTAAAGAGGTGACAGGCCTGAAGTCATCACGCCTCATGTCAAAGCTGGTGGAGGAGATTTTCCATGCATTACCAAATGGATACAGGGAGTACATTGGAGGGGGACACTTGCCGGACATGATAAGCAAGAAGGAATTCCCAAGAATCAGAGTTTCTCCTGTTATAAATGAGGAGCAAGAAGGTGAAGTTGTGGCTTCAATCCTGTCTTTCAAGACCCCTCAGCTACAGTACTTAGAATCTACATTCAGGAAAGCAATATATTACATCACAGTCAAGGTTATGCATCAGGACTCGCTCAGAAGGCAGAAAGGTTCTAGGTGGCCAGGACTGTTGGAGCTGGACGTCCTTGTGAGGGACAGGTGGAGAACCCTGTATAAACCTCCTGTAGACAAGCAAACAGCTGATCTCCAGTGGAGGATTATTCACGGGGCAATAACTACAGACAGACATGAGACACTTGAACACAGCAGTGGGTGGGGAGTGTAGGTTCTGTGGAAAGGCAGAAGATTTAGAGCATTTGTTTTTAAGCTGTAGAATATTGGAGGGTCTTTAAAATGTTTAAAAGTTTTTATTGGATGAGTGAAGTACAGCTTTTTAAATAGAAGGAACGTGTGTTTGTTGAATTATTTGATAGGGACTTCAAAGTTAGTGACAAGGAAAAGCAAGGGGTTGCAGCTTGCTGGCACTGATGCTGAGATGATGTTTAAGAGTCTGGTAGCTGGAAGGCTAAAAGTAGAATTTGCATATTATGGCCTCACTAATGAAAAAATGTGTTTCTGTGGTATTTGGTGTGTTAATATTGTCTTGTGTACAATTGATGATGGTTTGTTGATTTTGAATTTTTGAATTTTTAATATCTATCTCGAGATACGGTTTGGTGATGTACGGTGGCAAATTGTAACAATAAACATTTGTTAAACCTCAAACCCCCCTCTCTCCCTCCCTCCCTCTCTGTCTCTCTCTCCCCCTCTCCCTCCCTCTCTGTCTCTCTCTCCCCCTCTCTCTCTCCCTCCCTCTCTGTCTCTCTCTCTCTCTCTCTCTCTCTCTGTGTCTCTCTCTCTCTCTCTCTCTCTCCCTCCCTCTCTGTCTCTCTCTCTCAAACCCCCCTCTCTCTCTCCCTCCCTCTCTGTCTCTCTCTCCCCCTCTCTCTCTCCCTCCCTCTCTGTCTCTCTCTCTCTCTCTCTGTGTCTCTCTCTCTCTCTCTCTCTCTCCCTCCCTCTCTGTCTCTCTCTCTCAAACCCCCCTCTCTCTCTCCCTCCCTCTCTGTCTCTCTCTCTCTCTCTCCCTCCCTATCTGTCTCTCTCTCCCCCTCTCTCTCCCTCTCTGTCTCTCTCTCTGTCTCTCTCTCCCCCTCTCCCTCCCTCTCTGTCTCTCTCTCTCTCTCCCTCCCTATCTGTCTCTCTCTCCCCCTCTCCCTCCCTCTCTGTCTCTCTCTCTGTCTCTCTCTCCCCCTCTCGCTCTCTCTCTCTGTCGAGCTACACATGCTACTCCTGAGATACCAGTGATCCTGACCCCTTCTGCTCTCTGGACCTGCCTGATCCATCTTGATGCCCTACTTCTGGTTGGAGTTCACATCAGTTGGAGATCGCTTGCTGCTGCTGAGGATGGTCCCACATGGGCGGCCTGAGGATCATTGGGATTGCTGGTGATGGTGCTGCTTGGAAGCCGTGGAGATGGCTTGGGGATCTCATATGGACAGTTGTACTGTAGTGGCTTTGGAGCTGCAGTTGCTGCGAGCAGTTTTGCACTCAGGGCTCCATCAGTGAACAGTGGATAGGTTCAACAAACCAGACTTCATGTGAAAACTGTAATGAATTTCCTGGTTACACAACTGCAGTATTTGTCCATGTAGTACACAGTTATAGAAGGGAATGATTTATAATCGCACTATCGGGTGTCACCCAGATGAGGATGGGTTCCCTTCTGAGTCTGGTTCCTCTCAAGGTTTCTTCCTCATATCATCTCAGGGAGTTTTTCCTCACCACCATCGCCTCTGGCTTCCTCATCAGGGATAAATTCATATATTTACAATTTATTTTGGTTTAATTAAATTTAAACATATTTATTTCTGTAAAGCTGCTTTGTGACAATGTCCATTGATAAAAGCGCTATACAAATAAAATCGAATTGAATTGAAATTGTGTGTGTGTGTAAGTGATGTCAATCAATCACCAAATAAAAACCCCTTTTTAAAGGGTAAATGATTCACTCAGATACACTCAAATACCATTTTTACTTTATTATTCTCTACTGCAGCACCCATAAGAGCCTGCAAACTCTCGCTGTACAGTACAAGAGACTTTGTATGTATGACAGTACAGTTTGTGAATCTTGAATCTTCAATCTTGAAACACAAACTCTTTCCTGATCTCCTGTCTCTGTGCTCAGTCTCCGTATTCCACTACAGCGCCAAGATTTTTCCTAACAAAGGACTGAATCCCAGCTTCAACTCTCTGCAGCAGTGTGTTATCTCCTCTAACCATAAACATCAGCTGAGTGACATCTGTCCAGTCCATTGAGCCCAAAATCGCACTGATCTCAGAGAAAAGCTTCTGTCTCTCCCGAGACGGAAGCTCCAGGAGGATCTGAGAAACTGGTTTAAACTGACCGCTGGTCATCCAGGCGCCCAGAAGACCCCCGACTGCTCCACCTGAAACCAGGAAAGACAATGAAGAAATGTTTGTGAAAGTTTTCACACTTTAAGGTTAATATTGTGGTAGTGCGTTAACCTTATGTTCTGTTTTAATCCTATTCAAGTTAAAAAGAGGAGTGAAAAGAGAAATAAATCTAAAAACCTAAAATTCGAACATTAAACATCAACGTTTCAAATACTCATTCTCAGATATTATCTAAGTATTATCCAACTAACTGAAGTAATAGGAATAGTAGTTTCATGTCCGATCATCTGAGAAGAGATATGGAACAGATATATAGATTCAAATCTCACAGACATTGTGTTAGAATATCCATGGTGATGTGGTAGGATGTACATGGGAATTTATTTTGGGAAAAAATTTTAATAAATGCAAAGAAAAATGCAAATCCTGTAGTGCAGGAGGCCTCCTTACTGGTTGTACATATGTGTTTGAGGTTGTTTTCTTCCTGTTTACTGTCAGTGTTTATGTGTTAATCACTGTGTTGTGTGTTATTAGAGTAATGTGGCTACTAATATAAAATCTCAGGCATTTTTATCAGTAAAATCTGTATCATTAAAAGTTATCTTCAGCTAAAGGAAACAGAGCTACTACAAGGAGTAATCAAACATCTTCAGAAATCACCCTCCACTTCACCACGTCACCAACCACTTCACCACACCACCAACCACTTCACCACGTCACCAACCACTTCACCACACCACCAACCACTTCACCACGTCACCAACCACTTCACCACACCACCAACCACTTCACCACACCACCAACCACTTCACCACGTCACCAACCACTTCACCACACGACCCACCACTTCACCACGTCACCAACCACTTCACCACACCACCAACCACTTCACCACGTCACCAACCACTTCACCACACCACCAACCACTTCACCACACCACCAACCACTTCACCACGTCACCAACCACTTCACCACACGACCCACCACTTCACCACGTCACCAACCACTTCACCACACCACCAACCACTTCACCACGTCACCAACCACTTCACCACACCACCAACCACTTCACCACGTCACCAACCACTTCACCACACCACCAACCACTTCACCACGTCACCAACCACTTCACCATGTCACCAACCACTTCACCACGTCACCAACCACTTCACCACACCACCAACCACTTCACCACACCACCCACCACTTCAGCACATCACCAACCACTTCACCACACGACCCACCACTTCAGCACTTCACCAAGCACTTCACCACGTCACCAACAACTTCAGCACTTTCCCCACCACTTCAGCACATCACCAACCACTTCACCACACCACCCACCACTTCACCACGTCACCAACCACTTCACCACACCACCAACCACTTCACCACGTCACCAACCACTTCACCACACCACCAACCACTTCACCACGTCACCAACCACTTCACCACGTCACCAACCACTTCACCACACCACTTCAGCACTTCACCAACCACTTCAGCACTTCACCAACCTCTTCACCACACCACCCACCACTTCACCATGTCACCAACCACTTCACCACACCACTCACCACTTCAGCACTTCACCAACCACTTCACCACGTCACCAACCTCTTCACCACACCACCCACCACTTCACCACACCACCCACCACTTCAGCACATCACCAACCACTTCACCACACCACCCACCTCTTCAGCACTTCACCAACCACTTCAGCACTTCACCAACCTCTTCACCACACCACCAACCACTTCAGCACTTCACCAACCTCTTCACCACACCACCCACCTCTTCAGCACATCTCCAACTACTCTTTGATTACACCGTGTGGCAGCTCTGATGTGGTGAAGTGGTTGGAGTCCAGCTTACCAGCTTATGGTATTTTTTTTCTGCTATAAGGACGTAACTCCCAGAAACTCCCAATATTTTCATTTATTTATTTAGTTATTTTTTACATCAGGCCAATTTTTTTAACTAACTTTATTTGTGGTTTTAAAGTTTAAAACTGAATAATTGAGAACAGTAAAAGGTTTTTACCAACAGCAATTCCAGCCGGTCCGAGCAGTAACCCTCCTACGAGTGCGCTCCCTCCTGCCATCGCTCCTCCCTTCACAGAACTCTTCACTGCAGCCTTCATCTTCCGGGTCGTTGAAACCTCACAGCACATCTTTACAACATCATTTATCTTCTGCTCCATCGTGGTTCTCAGCCTGGAGTTAAATATGAATTCAATGTGAGAGACGGGTTTAAATCCAATGCAAACATTTTCAGATGTTCAGTGTGTCATGAGGAAGCTGCGCTTCAGTACTCTTAAGTAAACTGAATTCAAGAGAAACTGTTTACTCTTAAATAAATGTTACTCTTTACTTATTTTAATTACTTAAACACAGTTTCACAACTGACTCTGCCACACACACACACACACACAGTAGATCCAACACAGTAAATTTTATCAGTAGTATAAATTTTATCAGTATAAAATAAGGAAAAGTTTATTTTCTAACTTTTTTTGAGTAAAGATATATTTTGTTATTTTTCCATAAAGAAAGTAATTAGAAATGGAAGAAAACTGGAGTTTCATTCCAGATACGCAAATTCTTGTCTAGTTAGTTTTCTTACTAGAAGATCAGCTAATTTAAAGCATCATTGCAAACAGCATAACACACAGAATGTTACTGTTTCTAGCAATTTTTAACCACATCTTCATTTAGGTTTCATTTCAATGAGAGAAGATGCTGAATATGTACTTAACATTTGTCTTCAAATAATAAAAATACTGTATACAATCCTCTATAGAGACTCCAATCACATTACTCAGCTCACGTGTAAAGTTAACAAAAATAGACAGAGACACAAAAAAATAAGTTTCAGTGTCCCAGCAAGCTGCTCACAAATTATTATTATTATTATTAGTAGTAGTAGTAGTAGTAGTAGTAGTAGTAGTCGTATACCTGATTGAAGAAATGAAGAATTGTCGCTCAGTAAACGGCCAGTTCTTTAGAGCCGCCGTGTGTGTGTGTGTGTGTGTGTGTGCATCATGGACACCATCTCAGTCTTTTTATACTTGTACAGTCAACTTGCTTTTCCTGCTCCAGGAATCCCAGGAAATGTTTTCCTGCTCTAATCACACAGATAAGAAAAAGATGAAATAATGATTGCTGATCATCAGAAAAAAGGAAAACTTTCTGTTTTTGAGCCTGAAAGTGTGAATCGCATCAACTGTAATAAATAAATAAACTGAATATTCTATCTTCATGAGCACATTAACACTGCTCCTAAGGGATTGAAACTGGATTGTTGATGAGTGAGAGACGTTCTGTATGTGTGTGGTTTCGACAATATAGAAATGAAAGTGAAACTCAACTTAATGTAAATATTAAACAAAGTGGAAAGAAGAGGAACAAACCAGTGTACATTATCACTGTGGAGGAGATTCAATTCAGTTCAGTTTTATTTGTATAGCGCTTTTAACAATGGACATAGACCTCATTTTGGGTCTAGAGCATGTGTATATGATTGTCATTGGAGACACTGCCAGTCGTTACCCAGAGGCTTCTGGAAAGCCACATTGAATAACTCCTGAGAACATCAACTAAGAACTGGTTCAGTTCTTCAACCATGTGGGTATCATAAACAAAACCTTCTCTGACTGGAACACACACTTCATGTAAGCTCCTGAAGGTTAAAAACAGTCAAGCCCTTTAGTGTGTCACTTTAGGAATGTGGTACACCCTGATGCCTCACACAATAACGTTATGGGGAAACTGTCAAAGCATCTACTCACTCTACACTCAACACAAGCCACAGGTCACAGCACACTAACACAAATAGTCTCTCCTACATACAGAGATTCACTTTCAACTGGGCCACACACACACACGCACACACACACACACACACACACTCACACACACACACACACACCTTTATTAGAGCCACTCTATCTACCTGTTGGCTTGAGAAGACATTTTAGAACAATTTTAAATTGAACTTCTATTTATGTCTTGGTGGTTTGGTGGTTTGGTGGTTAGCAGTGTTGCTCACACCTCCAGGGTTGGGGGATCAAATCCCGCCTTTGCCCTGTGTGCATGGAGTTTGCATGTTCTCCCTGTGCTTTGGGGGTTTCCTCCAGGTACTCTGGTTTCCTCCCCAGTCCAAAGAGACGCGGTGTAGGCTGATTGGCATTTCCACATTGTCTGTAGTGTGAGTGATTGTGCCCTGTGATGGATAGGCCCCCTGTCCAAGGTGTCCCCCGCCCTGTGCCCCGAGTCCCCTGGGATAGGCTCCAGGCTCCCTGTGACACTGTGATGGATAAGTGAATAATCTTCCAGAGAAGATTAAACACTGAAGCAAGAGGGAGAGTTGGGAATAAACTGATTTTGTGAATTACAGTTCAGTTAAGAATCCATGTGGAAGCATTCACAGCAGCAGAGAGAGAAACACTAAGAAACTCTAAACAGAAGTTCAGAACATCAACTTAAAGCTCCTTACTGCCTCCACACCTCCATATAACATCATTATAATCCTATTCACTCTCTGGGACTTTGTTTGTTTAGTAATGATTGACGCACATACACCGTGTGTGTAATTTCCCAGCTGTAGGGGTGTGACTGCCATTTTTCTTGGGTGTGGGGTTTTGTCTTTGTTCATTAACAGAGAGATGAGGTACAGAATTTGTCTTTCATTTTTGTTTTATTTAATATTTTTGTCTCAACACGCATGTCACTTCTGAACGAGCTCCTCTGTGTGTGTCTCAGGAACCCAATACTTCACTCCACCCTATTACTACATCTCACATCCGCCCTTTGCCTTTTACCTGGTGCTGTAAACACAACACTAGACTGGGACGTAACATCTGGAATTTTGTGACATGAATTTTCTAAACATGTAGCCTGAATGTCTTCATTATGAAGTTGATGCTAATGCAGTCACACACTGTTTATACGAATGAGTGTGACACACACACACACACACACACACAGAGTCTCAATGACACATTTTGTACAATAATGCTTCACTAAAGGAGACTAAAAGTAACTAAAGCAGAGCAAAACACTATCACTTAGTAAAGGTAAGAATCGGCAGTTGGTGAAATAATATCAACGTCAAAGACTCTTTTTGTCATTTGCACAGTCGACACACGAAAAAACTCACATTGAAATTCATGTAGAAATACGAAAAATATACCAATGTACAAATGCAAATACAAAATATACACAGGGCAAAAAAACCCTTTCAATATACAGAAACAGACAAGGTATACACAAAATATACATAAGTATAGGTGGATAATGTACATATTAAGAGTGCAATGTGCAAAGTAGTGAGAAATATGTGTGAAAAAAGATGGCTGTGCAATATGCTGTCACTGACTGTTTAGGAGTGTGATGGCTTCAGTCACTGTTTGTACTCTGGTAGAAGCTGCTGGATGGAAGCAGCTTAAACACTGAGTGTCCTGGAAGACTGATGATCTTTTTGGCTCCTTTCAGGCAGGTAAATATCCTTCTTAAAGGCCATCTCATCAGCATCTGAGATAAGGCCTACAGAGGTGGTGTCCGTGACAATTGTGCTGTGTCTTATCATGTGTAAACAGAGAGTACAAACATCTACACAGGTGTGGAGGCCCAGTTCCTGTAGCCTGGTGGCCAGGACACATTAGCGCCTCTCCTAAAAGGTGTGATGTTTTTGCTATGTCGTGGAACCGGACTGTTGATAGTTGAAGAGATTCTGTATGTGTATGGTTTCAATAATATAGAAATGAAAGTGAAACTTAACCTACCTATATATTAAACATACATGACACACCTGATTCAAATACTAACTCTAATCACGCTGCACAGTTCTTACACCAGTGCTCTGATAATCACATTCCACTGCTGGCAAAGTCTCCACGATTATCATTTATCATTTCCCCAGAACCAGGATGAGCCCAAGCTGACTAATACAGGACTCTGTCAGTACTCCAGGAGCAGTCTGAGTTCAGTACTCCAGGAGCAGTGTGAGTTCAGTACTCCAGGTACAGTGTGAGTTCAGTACTCCAGGAGCAGTGTGAGTTCAGTACTCCAGGTACAGTGTGAGTTCAGTACTCCAGGAGCAGTGTGAGTTCAGTACTCCAGGAGCAGTGTGGGTTCAGTACTCCAGGAGCAGTGTGAGTTCAGTACTCCAGGTTCTGTGTGAGTTCAGTACTCCAGGTGCAGTGTGGGTTCAGTACTCCAGGAGCAGTGTGAGTTCAGTACTCCAGGAGCAGTGTGAGTTCAGTACTCCAGGTGCAGTGTGAGTTCAGTACTCCAGGTGCAGTGTGGGTTCAGTACTCCAGGAGCAGTGTGAGTTCAGTACTCCAGGAGCAGTGTGAGTTCAGTACTCCAGGTTCTGTGTGAGTTCAGTACTCCAGGAGCAGTGTGAGTTCAGTACTCCAGGTTCTGTGTGAGTTCAGTACTCCAGGAGCAGTGTGAGTTCAGTACTCCAGGAGCAGTGTGAGTTCAGTACTCCAGGTTCTGTGTGAGTTCAGTACTCCACGAGCAGTGTGAGTTCAGTACTCCAGGAGCAGTGTGAGTTCAGTACTTCAGGAGCAGTGTGAGTTCAGTACTCCAGGTTCTGTGTGAGTTCAGTACTCCACGAGCAGTGTGAGTTCAGTACTCCAGGTGCAGTGTGAGTTCAGTACTCCAGGAGCAGTGTGAGTTCAGTACTCCAGGAGCAGTGTGAGTTCAGTACTCCAGGTACAGTGTGAGTTCAGTACTCCAGGTGCAGTGTGAGTTCAGTACTCCAGGAGCAGTGTGAGTTCAGTACTCCAGGAGCAGTGTGAGTTCAGTACTCCAGGTACAGTGTGAGTTCAGTACTCCAGGAGCAGTGTGAGTTCAGTACTCCAGGAGCAGTGTGAGTTCAGTACTCCAGGAGCAGTGTGAGTTCAGTACTCCAGGAGCAGTGTGAGTTAAGTACTCCAGGTGCAGTGTGAGTTCAGTACTCCAGGAGCAGTGTGGGTTCAGTACTCCAGGAGCAGTGTGAGTTCAGTACTCCAGGAGCAGTGTGAGTTCAGTACTCCAGGAGCAGTGTGGGTTCAGTACTCCAGGAGCAGTGTGAGTTCAGTACTCCAGGTTCTGTGTGAGTTCAGTACTCCAGGTGCAGTGTGGGTTCAGTACTCCAGGAGCAGTGTGAGTTCAGTACTCCAGGAGCAGTGTGAGTTCAGTACTCCAGGTGCAGTGTGAGTTCAGTACTCCAGGTGCAGTGTGGGTTCAGTACTCCAGGAGCAGTGTGAGTTCAGTACTCCAGGAGCAGTGTGAGTTCAGTACTCCAGGTTCTGTGTGAGTTCAGTACTCCAGGAGCAGTGTGAGTTCAGTACTCCAGGTTCTGTGTGAGTTCAGTACTCCAGGAGCAGTGTGAGTTCAGTACTCCAGGAGCAGTGTGAGTTCAGTACTCCAGGTTCTGTGTGAGTTCAGTACTCCACGAGCAGTGTGAGTTCAGTACTCCAGGAGCAGTGTGAGTTCAGTACTCCAGGTGCAGTGTGAGTTCAGTACTCCAGGAGCAGTGTGAGTTCAGTACTCCAGGAGCAGTGTGAGTTCAGTACTCCAGGTTCTGTGTGAGTTCAGTACTCCAGGTGCAGTGTGAGTTCAGTACTCCAGGAGCAGTGTGAGTTCAGTACTCCAGGAGCAGTGTGAGTTCAGTACTCCAGGTACAGTGTGAGTTCAGTACTCCAGGAGCAGTGTGAGTTCAGTACTCCAGGAGCAGTGTGAGTTCAGTACTCCAGGTACAGTGTGAGTTCAGTACTCCAGGTGCAGTGTGAGTTCAGTACTCCAGGAGCAGTGTGAGTTCAGTACTCCAGGAGCAGTGTGAGTTCAGTACTCCAGGTACAGTGTGAGTTCAGTACTCCAGGAGCAGTGTGAGTTCAGTACTCCAGAAGCAGTGTGAGTTCAGTACTCCAGGAGCAGTGTGTGTTCAGTACTCCAGGTGCAGTGTGAGTTCAGTACTCCAGGTACAGTGTGAGTTCAGTACTCCAGGAGCAGTGTGAGTTCAGTACTCCAGGTACAGTGTGGGTTCAGTACTCCAGGTACAGTGTGAGTTCAGTACTCCAGGAGCAGTGTGGGTTCAGTACTCCAGGAGCAGTGTGAGTTCAGTACTCCAGGTTCTGTGTGAGTTCAGTACTCCAGGTGCAGTGTGAGTTCAGTACTCCAGGTACAGTGTGAGTTCAGTACTCCAGGTACAGTGTGAGTTCAGTACTCCAGGTACAGTGTGAGTTCAGTACTCCAGGTACAGTGTGAGTTCAGTACTCCAGGAGCAGTGTGAGTTCAGTACTCCAGGTTCTGTGTGAGTTCAGTACTCCAGGTGCAGTGTGAGTTCAGTACTCCAGGTACAGTGTGAGTTCAGTACTCCAGGTACAGTGTGAGTTCAGTACTCCAGGAGCAGTGTGAGTTCAGTACTCCAGGAGCAGTGTGAGTTCAGTACTCCAGGTGCAGTGTGGGTTCAGTACTCCAGGTACAGTGTGAGTTCAGTACTCCAGGAGCAGTGTGGGTTCAGTACTCCAGGAGCAGTGTGAGTTCAGTACTCCAGGAGCAGTGTGTGTTCAGTACTCCAGGAGCAGTGTGGGTTCAGTACTCCAGGTACAGTGTGAGTTCAGTACTCCAGGAGCAGTGTGAGTTAAGTACTCCAGGTTCTGTGTGAGTTCAGTACTCCAGGTGCAGTGTGAGTTCAGTACTCCAGGAGCAGTGTGAGTTCAGTACTCCAGGAGCAGTGTGAGTTCAGTACTCCAGGAGCAGTGTGAGTTCAGTACTCCAGGTGCAGTGTGAGTTCAGTACTTCAGGAGCAGTGTGAGTTCAGTACTCCAGGTACAGTGTGAGTTCAGTACTCCAGGTACAGTGTGAGTTCAGTACTCCAGGTACAGTGTGAGTTCAGTACTCCAGGTACAGTGTGAGTTCAGTACTCCAGGTACAGTGTGAGTTCAGTACTCCAGGAGCAGTGTGAGTTCAGTACTCCAGGAGCAGTGTGAGTTCAGTACTCCAGGTGCAGTGTGAGTTCAGTACTCCAGGAGCAGTGTGAATTCAGTACTCCAGGAGCAGTGTGAGTTCAGTACTCCAGGAGCAGTGTGAGTTCAGTACTCCAGGTTCTGTGTGAGTTCAGTACTCCAGGTGCAGTGTGGGTTCAGTACTCCAGGTGCAGTGTGGGTTCAGTACTCCAGGAGCAGTGTGAGTTCAGTACTCCAGGAGCAGTGTGAGTTCAGTACTCCAGGAGCAGTGTGAGTTCAGTACTCCAGGAGCAGTGTGAGTTCAGTACTCCAGGAGCAGTGTGAGTTCAGTACTCCAGGAGCAGTGTGAGTTCAGTACTCCAGGAGCAGTGTGGGTTCAGTACTCCAGGAGCAGTGTGAGTTCAGTACTCCAGGAGCAGTGTGAGTTCAGTACTCCAGGAGCAGTGTGAGTTCAGTACTCCAGGAGCAGTGTGGGTTCAGTACTCCAGGTGCAGTGTGAGTTCAGTACTCCAGGAGCAGTGTGAGTTCAGTACTCCAGGAGCAGTGTGGGTTCAGTACTCCAGGAGCAGTGTGAGTTCAGTACTCCACGAGCAGTGTGAGTTCAGTACTCCAGGAGCAGTGTGGGTTCAGTACTCCAGGAGCAGTGTGAGTTCAGTACTTCAGGAGCAGTGTGAGTTCAGTACTCCAGGAGCAGTGTGAGTTCAGTACTCCAGGAGCAGTGTGAGTTCAGTACTCCAGGAGCAGTGTGAGTTCAGTACTCCAGGTGCAGTGTGAGTTCAGTACTCCAGGTTCTGTGTGAGTTCAGTACTCCAGGTACAGTGTGAGTTCAGTACTCCAGGAGCAGTGTGAGTTCAGTACTCCAGGAGCAGTGTGAGTTCAGTACTCCACGAGCAGTGTGAGTTCAGTACTCCAGGTACAGTGTGAGTTCAGTACTCCAGGAGCAGTGTGAGTTCAGTACTCCAGGAGCAGTGTGAGTTCAGTACTCCAGGTGCAGTGTGAGTTCAGTACTCCAGGTTCTGTGTGAGTTCAGTACTCCAGGAGCAGTGTGTGTTCAGTACTCCACGAGCAGTGTGAGTTCAGTACTCCAGGAGCAGTGTGGGTTCAGTACTCCAGGAGCAGTGTGGGTTCAGTACTCCAGGAGCAGTGTGTGTTCAGTACTCCAGGAGCAGTGTGAGTTCAGTACTCCAGGAGCAGTGTGAGTTCAGTACTCCACGAGCAGTGTGAGTTCAGTACTCCAGGAGCAGTGTGGGTTCAGTACTCCAGGAGCAGTGTGAGTTCAGTACTCCAGGAGCAGTGTGAGTTCAGTACTCCAGGAGCAGTGTGAGTTCAGTACTCCAGGAGCAGTCTGAGTTCAGTACTCCAGGAGCAGTGTGTGTTCAGTACTCCAGGAGCAGTGTGAGTTCAGTACTCCAGGTGCAGTGTGAGTTCAGTACTCCAGGTACAGTGTGAGTTCAGTACTCCAGGAGCAGTGTGAGTTCAGTACTCCAGGAGCAGTGTGTGTTCAGTACTCCAGGTTCTGTGTGAGTTCAGTACTCCAGGAGCAGTGTGAGTTCAGTACTCCAGGAGCAGTGTGAGTTCAGTACTCCAGGAGCAGTGTGAGTTCAGTACTTCAGGAGCAGTGTGAGTTCAGTACTTCAGGAGCAGTGTGAGTTCAGTACTTCAGGAGCAGTGTGAGTTCAGTACTCCAGGTGCAGTGTGGGTTCAGTACTCCACGAGCAGTGTGAGTTCAGTACTCCAGGAGCAGTGTGAGTTCAGTACTCCAGGAGCAGTGTGAGTTCAGTACTTCAGGAGCAGTGTGTGTTCAGTACTCCAGGAGCAGTGTGAGTTCAGTACTCCAGGAGCAGTGTGAGTTCAGTACTCCAGGTGCAGTGTGAGTTCAGTACTCCAGGTACAGTGTGAGTTCAGTACTCCAGGAGCAGTGTGAGTTCAGTACTCCAGGAGCAGTGTGTGTTCAGTACTCCAGGTTCTGTGTGAGTTCAGTACTCCAGGAGCAGTGTGAGTTCAGTACTCCAGGAGCAGTGTGAGTTCAGTACTCCAGGAGCAGTGTGAGTTCAGTACTTCAGGAGCAGTGTGAGTTCAGTACTTCAGGAGCAGTGTGAGTTCAGTACTTCAGGAGCAGTGTGTGTTCAGTACTCCAGGAGCAGTGTGAGTTCAGTACTCCAGGTACAGTGTGAGTTCAGTACTCCAGGAGCAGTGTGAGTTCAGTACTCCAGGAGCAGTGTGTGTTCAGTACTCCAGGTTCTGTGTGAGTTCAGTACTCCAGGAGCAGTGTGAGTTCAGTACTCCAGGAGCAGTGTGAGTTCAGTACTCCAGGAGCAGTGTGAGTTCAGTACTCCAGGAGCAGTGTGAGTTCAGTACTCCAGGAGCAGTGTGAGTTCAGTACTCCAGGAGCAGTGTGAGTTCAGTACTCCAGGAGCAGTGTGAGTTCAGTACTCCAGGTGCAGTGTGGGTTCAGTACTCCAGGAGCAGTGTGAGTTCAGTACTCCAGGTTCTGTGTGAGTTCAGTACTCCAGGTGCAGTGTGGGTTCAGTACTCCAGGAGCAGTGTGGGTTCAGTACTCCAGGAGCAGTGTGAGTTCAGTACTTCAGGTTCTGTGTCAGAGGTTGATTTGTGGTGCGTTTAATTACTCAGTTCTGATTAAAGTCACATTTACTCTGAGCTCAGAAATGAAACAGAAACGTGTCACATGTTAATTATTCACTAAGACAACACTTCAGAAGAAGCCTTTATTTGTCTCACACACACACAGAAATATCCAACAATGTTTTCTTGTACCTCTTGTACACAAAATTGTTTCTAAATATACATTTACCATTTTATTATATAGAATACATGCCTGGAATAATAACCAATAAATCTGTGAAACACAAGCAGATATAATAATAATAATAATAATAATAATAATAATAATAATAATAATCTTTTATATAGCACCTTTCATACAAAAGGTAATTCAAAGTGCTTTACAAATGACAATAATATAAAACGGTAAAAGAAAAATGTAAAGGATATGATCATTATACACACACACACACACACACACACACACACACACGTAAACCTTTGATTTTTTTAAACATTATTTTTATTCCACCTCAGCTGTCATCCGCATATTAAATAATATTACTGGAGCAGGAATTATCACGAAACGAGTGCAACTGCATCCGACTCTGCAATAAACACTGAATTTCTTCTCATAATCATTTTTTTTTTACCATGCAGTAAACAGCTCTCTAAGCTGCAGAGCTCTCCCCATGTTTTACAGACTAGTGTGTGTGTGTGTGTGTGTGTATAACCCTGTACTGTATATGTTATTAACTGATATATTGGAGATGATCGGAGCTCAGCTTTCAAGCGTGCCAGGGTCTTTATCTCCATCTCAGTAACACTCAGTGTGAATTTGGTGAAAATCTGAGAAAGTTAAATTTTTCACAAGAAAAGGATCAGTTCCTCTCAAACACCAGCGCTGCTGAAACGCCACGGAGACGGTGATGCAGGAGCTGTGAAGATCTCTGACTGAGGTAAAGATCAACATGAAGCAGAGGAACCTTCTGGCAGAAGGCCACAGAAGGACAAGTCATGCTTGCACATTAGCTCAGTGCTTGTGGCTGGTTTAAGGTTATGAGCTCAAACCCATGGACTTCCAGCTGCTGTACAGGAAAAGGTCGAGTGATTGGTGCATTCAGCTACGTGATGAAATTAAAGTCAGATTTAATGTGTGAGATTAAAAATAAAACAGAAAAAAGAATGCACTTGTGATGCTTGTTAATTAATCAGTAATATAACACATCTTATTAATACATTAACTGTGAGTCAGGTTCAAATAATAATAAAAAGAAAAGATTTATTCAGCATCTCTGGTGAATATAAAGGAGTAAAACACCAACACTGGCGCCCCCTTGTGTTCAGAAGTGTGATATACAATACAATCAGAGGACGTGTTCTGTTTAACTCTTCTCCCTCACACAGTCCTCTCAGGCATCTTCAGCAGCTCGAGTGTGTTAGATAAGAATTAAATCTAGTTAATAATCTAGGTGCTGTGTGTGTGTGTGTGTGTGTGTGTGTGTGTGTGTGTGTGTGTGTGTGTGTGTAAACGTGAGGTTGAGTGTGTTCCTGCTGAACCACACACAGATACACACTCCTGAGGGAGCTATGAGGAAAAAGAGGAGGTTATTGGAACACAGGCTGCATTTCTAAACACAGCTTTATAAATTACAGCACAGGAGTATAAATAACTGAACTGTCTCACACACACACACACACACACACGCACACACACGCCAAAAATAAACATCGTCCATGTTCTAAAGGCCCATGACAGACAATGTGCTGAGCGGGTTCTCCCTGTAGAGCAGGTTCTCCCTGTAGAGCAGGTTCTCCCTGTAGAGCAGGTTCTCCCTGTAGAGCAGGTTCTCCCTGTGGAGCAGGTTCTCCCTGTGGAGCGGTTCCTGTAGACCCCACTGTGTGATCATGAGGAGGTTCTTCACAGATCAATGGTGCCTTTGGTCTTGAATTTTTTGGCCGATCTCTCACTGGAGCGAAGCTCGAACTTACTGCCGTAAATATGAGTGACGAAATCTCCCATCTCCACACTGAACACACTGTTCCTCTTCGGAATGACTGCACACACACACACACACACACACAAATACAACTGACTACAGTGATGACATGAAATAGAAAACACACAATTATCACGTCACACAGATAATAAAATAAAATAAAAGAATCTCACTTTTCAGTCTGTTCTCCTTCGTGATGATCTTAAATACATGTTTCAGCTCCTGCACCAGGATCCCTGTGGAGCCCACATACGACGGGCACTTAGAGCGAACAACTGTGGACACACACACACACACACACACACACACACACACACACACACACATGAGACAGACACGAGACAGACATGAAAGAGTGTAAATACACACAGACAGGTGCAGCTGCTCTTGGGTTCATTCTTAGGATTTAAAACATTTGATCCAGCACATGAAAGGTTCTTCAGGGAACTTTTAAAGGTTCTACTGCAGAAGCCTGTAACAGATCACTTCTTCTAGAAATGTTTACAAGGAGAATCTTTACATCTAAAGAACCTCTGAGGAACCTACTGTTCTAACAGTGCACTTTATTAGAAACACACACTCCTGACCTGTTAAAATAGCACCATGAAAATCAGCCTTCAGGAGTTTCTGCTGCATCACCTGCGGGTTACTGACACACACACACACACACGCACACACGCACACACGCACACACGCACACACACAGAGCAAGTGTAGATTAGTGTAACAGTAGTGTAACAGCACAGGGTGAACAGTGTGTATCTCGTGTCGCTGCTCGGCTCCTCACCTCTCTGGCCTGAGGCCGTTACACAGGTCAGTGATGTACTGCTTCCACAGATGGTGCAGCGGCAGGAAGAGCTCATACCTGTGTGTGAAACACTACGTTACACACGTACGTACAGAAGCAGGTGTGTAATAGTGCTGAGTGTGGTGATAAAGTGATGACACACTTCTGATGCTCGGGTTTCAGCTCGAACACTCTCAGTGCTCTCCTCTCTTTAGCGTTCAGTCCTTTCGCCTTCGTCTTTTTCCCTCTCCTCTTCCTCTCTCGAGCGTACTGCAGCATCACGGCTTTACGCTCCAGCGCGATTTCTGCTTCCTTACAGCTCAGCCGAGGAGCACTGCTCTTCAGGAACGCCTTGGTGAACTTCTCAGCAGCTTCTCCATGCTGGGACTGAACACACACACACACACACACACACACACACACACACACACAGAGAGAGAGAGAGAGAGAGAGAGAGAGAGAGAGAGCGGGGGGGGGGGAGCAGGAAGTGTTTTTAGCAGAAACAAACATGGACATGATGTAATTTCCTGTTTGACTTTGATAACAGATTTCAGTTTTTGATGAAATATAACAACACTTCAGTCACCTGAACTCCCAGCAGCTTGCTTTCTTCAGGAGGAAGTCTGCACAGCACCACATCTACACCACAACAAACAGAAGGAAAAGCTCTAATCTGGGTGTTCTGACGTCACACATGGACGGGATTAACTCGGATTAGCAGCCCGTTAAACTCTGATGTATGAAGTGATCTGAGGTGTGAAATTAATTGCTGCTTGTTTACTTACTTTCCATTTCCGGTTCTTTCTTTTACACTCAATCCCCAAACAGAAAAGTAAAATAATCACAACAAAAACAATTCCCCTGATTCAGGACGCATGCTTCTCTCATTCTCTTCCGGAGGGCAACGCTAACAAGTCCCACCTCCTGCGCTCTGATTGGCTGATTTTGAGGCGCGCAGATGCTAGAGCCAATAGGAGCAGAGGATACTGCACCACATTAACCAATCGCTTCCGACCAACCGGAAATATTCATCTTATTTACACATTTAATTATTTTTAAAATGATCAGTGTAGTTATTATTACAACAGTGTGATAATTTTAATTATTTTTTTTAAATGATCACACTGTTGTAATAATCATATCATATATGTCTATGGTGATAATAACGACACGGATAGCATTCTGTGTATTTTAGCAACGCATAGCCCCGCCCCTAAAACAACCGGAAGTAGTTTTCTATTGGTCAGTTCCTATCTACGGGAAAATTTTGAAAATACAAGAAGGAGAGCAGATCATTAAACACTCCAACTTCAGCGAGCTGTCAGGGTGCAGGACTCATCTCCATCCTTCTCCTTCTCCTTCTCCTCATATCTCACCGCTTCACCGCTCTCTGTGTCCGAGGGAAGGCTTTATCAGGCTTTATCAGGCTTTATCAGGCTTTATCAGGGTTTATAAGGGGTTATAAGGGGTTATAAGGGGTTATAAGGCTTTATCCCGCAGGGAGAGATGGGAGAAGTGAGAGCTGAGGAGCTGAAGCTCAGTCTGGAGGAAGTGGAACCCAAACCCAGCAGAAGCGCTAAAGGTCTGCGATTATTATTATTATTATTATTATTACACACGAAAACACCCTGACAGCTCTCTCACAACACTTATTAATAATAATACAGTA
>NC_069734.1:260000-282500 GCF_027358585.1 Pangasianodon hypophthalmus | reverse complement strand
ATACGGCTACAGGATGCTGTGGCTCTCAGTGTGTCAGGTGACTGTATAAAACGTTAAACCAATAAAAATAAAAAAAGAAATGCTGATATGTATAGTATTCTGTCTTAAGAATCAAAGAGCAGATAAGTACAAAACCTCAGTGGATTGCTTCCTTTGAACTATGAGTTAGTAAATTATTAAATTATTAAATTAAATAGTAAATTATTGATCAATATTTAGATTAATATCATGGATGACATCACAGACCTCAGATTTCTAATCAGGTTCTTCTTAGAACCGTTTCTGACCAGGAATCACTGCTGTAGGGTTAGAACCGGAGAACCCTGAAGAGTTCTAGACTCAATTCAGTTCAGTTTTATTTCAATTTTAGTCCATCCTCAGCAGCAGCGAGCGATCTCCAGGTGATGAGAACTCCAAGCAGGAGTAGAGCATCAGGATGGATCAGGCAGGTCCGGAGAGCAGAAGGAGTCAGGATCACCGGTGTCTCAGGAGTAACGTGTAGCTTTTCTACTTCCTGCCCTTATGGTCCACTTTAATAGTGAAGTGCGCTATATATTTCACAGCATGTCATATAGAACTGAACTCTACTGAAAACTGGTGATAAACACTAAACATTAACACTGATGAGAGTCAGAAAGGAAAATTCTGGAGAAGAGAGGAGCTAGTGCCGGGAGTAAAGCGCTCGAGGGCTGAAACTGAAGCGAAACACTTTGTTTATTGCTCAGTAATTTGCATGTTTTAGTAAAATAACAGAATCGTTACTGAGAGATTATTATGTAAATGTGCAGAGAGGTTTATTGTTACTGTGTGCTCTCTAACACCAGCGCCGAAGGTTAAATCTGTGAACTGTGTTAACGTTTGGTCTGAAATGTGAAATTTTAATATTTAAAGCAATATAAACCTCAGTATCGCTGCATAATGAAGGTTTTTAGTTCATATAACAGCTGAATTTTGAACGTTTTCATTAACAGCCCCAATCACACACGGCTGCTTTAAGCGCTCTGATGACTGATCACAGTTTAACATCGTTTTGCTTTTGGTCAAAGATCCAGCTTTTTTTTTTAAATCTGAGTTTGACCTGTTTGACGTCCGCCATCTGTGAGAAACTCAGAAAGATCCACACACATCAAAATCAGCCGTAATCCGGACACATAACTGGGATTTTCACTCGTCTGTGTCTCTACAGAGAGCGACTCAGTGGATCAGTCCTGCAGATGGGAACGGTTTAGCGAAGAACTCCATCTGGACAAACAACAACAACAACAACAACAACAAACAGCAAAGCGAAAAGAGAAAACAGTTCTCATTAAAGCGTGAGCAGGAATAATGAGATATAAATACATATACAGGATATATTAATACAGATTAAAGGAGCTTTAAAGTCTTAATTTGTTTTAAATTACGTTTTAGCATCTAAAGGCAATAAATAAGAACGTGATGAATTTTAAAGTAAATTAGGCTTATGTCATTAAATACTGTATCTGCATCTAACAGACCCTCATTTGCATAGACTTATAATTACTGACTGTTTCATTACTGTGATTAGTTTTGATTTGAGCTTCTAAGGTAAAGTACAGAGATTTTAAATTTAAATGAAAGTAAACAAACAAACAAACAAACATACAAATAAAATTAGATTTTAATTTAGATGTAAAGTCACAAAAAGATAAACACTAAATGTAACTCGAGGACACGATCAGGCAGGAAATAAACAATAATAAATCACACAGATGACGTGTGTGTAAGAGTCGAGCTGCGAACACAGTAAACAGTAGAAATAAAGAATTAATGGGATAAATCATTAACACACACTGATGAGGAGTGTTTATACAGCAGTAAGTCTGATCAGAATCAAAGAAAATAATGAACCTGTGTGTGTGTGTGTGTGTGTGTGTGTGAGAGAGAGATTTACACTCTGTTATGTTCTATAACATTTTATTGGCCAAGTAAGATTTCACATAAAAGAAGTCTGACTCCATGAACACAAAGTCAACTGAAACAAAGCAGTGAATTAAACAGACAAAACGTTAGAACACAAGACGAAATAAACTAAAATAAAATAGAGTAGAAGTGTGTGTGTGTGTCTGTGTCTGTGTGTGTCTGTGGGTGTGTGTGTGTGTGTCTGTGTGTGTGTGTGTGTGTGTGTGTGTGGGTGTGTGTGTGTGTCTGTGTGTGTGTGTGTGTGTGTGTGTGTGTGTGTGTGTGTAGGTGTGTGTGTGTGTGTGTGTGTGTGTCTGTGTGTGTGTGTGTGTGTGTGTGTGTAGGTGTGTGTGTCTGTGTGTGTGTGTATGTGTGTGTGTGTGTGTGGGTGTGTGTGTGTGTGTGTGTCTGTGTGTGTGTGTGTAGGTGTGTGTGTGCTGCATTGACACAAAGTTGACAGAGTTTCTGTATTAAAGCAGTTCTAATGATGCGACTGAGAAACTTTTCTCCCAACACAGACTCATCGTTTCTAAACTGTGTTTATTTCCCTGGAGGGTGTGTGTGTGTGTGTGTGTGTGTGTGTGTGTGTTCAGTTTCTCACCTCGCTGTGTTCAGGAGGATGGCCATGGAGAAAAATGTGCACACACACACACACACACACACACACGCTGCTGACTCAGCACACTACGCTACACTAATAATAATAAAACGCTGAGTAAATCAGAAACGCGTGCTGAGATGTAAACTCCACGTCACTCAGGTCCTCGGGGAGAAAACACACTTCATCATTAACGCGCTGATTAGAGACGAATCTCCGTCACACCTCCGAGAAACTCGATGTGGAGCTCAGAATGAATAAAAACCATAAAAATAAGTGTCACTGTCACACACTGCTTTATTACACACGCTGACATTCAGTTCTAAAGACGTTAATGACATTTAAAATAGGATTTTGGTCATGAAGTCATTTTCAGATAAAAAATAAAAATGTCAGAAATCAACACAACTACACAACACACTGTGTTTAAGCTCCTCCCACTCCGTGATCACATGATGTCATATATCACTGAAAACCTCATTTCCTGATCTGCGTCAGTTTCAGTGTGTGTGTGTGTGTCAGTGTGTGTGTGTGTGTGTCAGTGTGTGTGTGTGCGTCAGTGTGTGTGTGTGTGTCAGTTTGTGTGTCAGTGTGTGTGTGTCAGTTTCAGTGTGTGCGTGTGTGTCAGTGTGTGTGTGTGTGTGTGTGTGTGTCAGTTTCAGTGTGTGTGTGTGTGTGTGTGTGTCATTGTGTGTGTCAGTGTGTGTGTCAGTTTGTGTGTCAGTGTGTGTGTGTGTCAGTGTGTGTGTCAGTGTGTGTGTGTCAGTTTCAGTGTGTGTGTATGTGTGTCAGTTTATGTGTGTTTGTCTGTGTATAAGTATGTGTGACAGTGTGTGTGTGTGACAGTGTGTGTGTGTGACTGTGTGTGTGTGTGTGACAGTGTGTGTGTGTGTGTGTGTGACAGTGTGTGTGTGTATGAGTGTGTGTGTCAGTGTGTGTGTTCCGACACACACACACACTCAGGTAGAGGACAGGTGCTGGATGTTTGTGTTTTAATCAGAATGTGTTAGAATCTGTTTCAGTTTGTTGCTCTGAAGCTCAGCAGATTTATAGGAGCATCTTTTCCGGTTAAAGTTTAATCCCACTGCTGCTGCTGCTGCTGCTGCTTCTGGCTCTGAACAGCTTCATAACTCTGGTTTATCTTCTTTTGTGAAGTTTATGTGAAGAACTTTGAGAATTTATTTTATATCAGAACTTTCCAGGTGATCAAAACAACAATTAAATCTTTTAATTTTATTTTTTTACCTGTTATTAATATAAATAAATTAATATAATACTAATAGAATTAATTCTGTAATTTGGACATTGTGATGTCTGAAATAAGATCTAAAATGAAATCATACCTCATAACAGGCGACAGTTTATTAATGCGAAATAAACACACAAATAAACAAACATCAGCTACATTAATACATTGAACTCAAACATTAAAGAACTTTCTGAAATATAAACATATTTTCAGCTTTTTGGCACATTTTTGAAAGTGTAGATGTAACAATCAGGCCTCAGAAATATTGTACATAAATATTAATAAAGTAATTAATCAATGACTTAATAATAATAATAATAATAATAATAATAATAATAATTCTTGTTATTATTATTCCTGGTTCTAGTGTCATGGTTTACAGTTTCTCTCTCTCTCTGTCTCTCTCTCTCTGTCTCTCTGTCTCTCTCTGTCTCTCTCTCTCTCTGTCTCTCTCTCTCTCTGTCTCTCTGTCTCTCTCTGTCTCTCTCTCTCTCTGTCTCTCTCTCTCTCTCTCTCTGTCTCTCTGTCTCTCTCTCAGCACTGGATTGTGCGATTGTGTGTCCTGCTGATTTCTTTTTCTTCTGCTGTATTACAGAGTCAGTGCACTGAGCTCCATCTGCTCCACTTTGACCTTTGACCTCTCACACTGCGACCTTGTGGATCTGCTGCACCTCAGAAACTCTTCAGCTTCTGGCATAACACGACTTCATACTGAGAGTTCAGCGGCCTGCAGGTAAACACTAACCTGCGAGTCACACACACACACACACACACACACTCCCTCCTGAGTGACGCAGTGTTAGCGGATGAACCTCTCGGCGTTTCTGTACACTCCTTATTGTTAGTGTTAATTCTAAGGGCACTTCTATTGAACACTAGCGTTTGGGACGCAGCCATAAAAGATAAAACTCCACAGAGGAGAGTGTCGGCGCTTTAACTAGCACACGGGCTCTCGTCCAGCTGGGCTTGTAAACGTTAAATTTATCCTTCTTGTGTTTATAAAGCAGCCATGTTATTTATTGAAGGCAGTAATAAATACGAGCGAGTGCTGGTGTCAGCGCAGGGATTTTAATAAAATAAGTGCAGCCGCTGCAGGGGGCCGCCTCGAGTCTCGGCGCTCTGAGCGAGAAAGTAAATAATGAAATATCTCTGCGAGTCAGCAGGAAAACACACGGCGAGGAACGAGACAGACAAATTGTCCCGCTGAAGTGAGAATGACTCGAGTGCAGAGGTTTTCATCGCAGCTTCTCGGGATTATCTCTCACGTGGACGTGATGGTGGAGAGAAGCAGCGCTGGGTGAAAATGTCACGCATTACTGATTACACACATCACCTCATCACCACAAACACAACCTGGAGCTGCTCACTGGCTGGAGTTCACTTCTTTAGCTATGATGCTAATGTTGCTAACAACTAATGGAAGTGTATAGCCTCCATTTTAGCGTGATGCGCTAAATCTGCGTGTGTACATCATCACTCTCGCCTCAGAGAAGTAGATCATCGTTCACTATACACACAACTCCATACACACAACACTATACACACACAACTCCATACACACAACACTACACACAACACTATACACACACAGCTCCATACACACAACACTATACACACAACTCTATACACACAACTCTATGATCTACCACTCCACGCCTACTTCGATCAAAAGGTGCAGGCTATTTGTTGGTACCTTGAATAGTGAAGGCTACAGCAGGGGGTAGAGCTTTCTCTTACAAAGCCACAAAGTGTTTAAGTTTCGGCTGAAAACATATTTGTTTAGTCAAGCCTTTAGTGAATAGTTTTTTCTTAGGTACTTCATGTGAAAACTGCAATGAAGTTCCTGGTTACACAACTGCACTATTTGTCCATGTAGTACACAGTTACAGAAGGGAATGATTTATAATTGCACTATCCGTGTCACCCAGATGAGGATGGATCCCTTTTGAGTCTGGTTCCTCTCAAGGTTTCTTCCTCATATCATCTCAGGGAGTTTGTCCTCACCACCGTCACCTCTGACTCACTCATTAGGGATAAATTCACATATTTAAAATTGATTGTGGTTTAATTTAATTTGAATCTTTATTTCTGTAAAGCTGCTTTGTGACAATGTCCACTGTTAAAAGTGCTATACAAATAAAATTGAACTGAATTGAATTGAACTCTATACACACAGCACCCCCAAACCCCAACATCACACGTCTTTCATTTCCTGCTCATTATCTGTGTGTGTGTGTTAGTGTGTGTGTTAGTGTGTGCGTGTGTGTTTGTGTGTATGAACACCGGTCCATGTTGAGTTGTTCTCTGTGAGGCTTTGTAATGTTAATGTGTGAGAGTTCTGAGATTTTTTTTCTCATTCTGTTCCTGTTTATAACTTTTCCTTTTTCTGATCTATTTATTTCCTTTTTATTTTTTTGTTATTTTATGATCAATAGTCTATTTCTGGGTTTGTCTGTTGATTTGGATTGAACTCACAACTCCATCCACCTTTGACCTTTGACCTTTGGCCCAGTATGTTACAGAGATACACATGTCTTTCTTATGGAAATAAACAGATGAAAAAATCATGGATACGTGTGAACACACACTGAGCGAAAGAAACCTTAAAAAGGAAGGATAAACCAAAGAATGTTCATTTTTCTGTAAAGACTCGGATTAAAAACGAACTCTGAACTGAAATGAACCAAAGAAGACTCAACATGTGGTCAGTACAGGCAGTTAGATGGAGCTGTTAAAGAGCTAAACTTTGATGATTTGGTGGACGAGTGTGTGAGGAGAAAAGTTGCCTGAGGTAAGATTAGCTTCTGCACAGCACCGAGACTCAAACACTCATGATGGATGTGCCATAAGATAAACTTTACTGATCCCCAAGGAAACTCATGTGGTAGTTGCTCAAGACAGTCGAAAACATTGGAGATAACAATCAATAAATGTGATGAGTTACTAGTAATAAAAGTAGAGTAAATAGTAAATAAAAATAGAAATAGAAACATTCTTTGAAAACTGTACATGTTTTGTAGGGTGTTGTGGGGCAGAGTGGGGTGTTGTGGGGTGGAGCTTTGTGGGGTGGGGCGGGGCTTTGAGGGGTGTGTGGTGTGTGGTGGGGTGGGGCTTTGAGGGGCGGGGCTTTGTGTGGTGGGGCGGGGCTTTGAGGGGTGGGTGGTGTGTGGTGGGGCGGGACTTTGTGTGGTGGGGCGGGGCTTTGAGGGGTGTGTGGTGTGTGGTGGGGTGGGGCTTTGAGGGGTGTGTGGTGGGGCGGGGCTTTGAGGGGTGTGTGGTGTGTGGTGGGGCGGGGCTTTGAGGGGTGTGTGGTGGGGCGGGGCTTTGTGGTGTGGGGCGGGACTTTGTGTGGTGGGGCGGGGCTTTGAGGGGTGTGTGGTGTGTGGTGGGGTGGGGCTTTGAGGGGCGGGGCTTTGTGTGGTGGGGCGGGGCTTTGAGGGGTGGGTGGTGTGTGGTGGGGCGGGACTTTGTGTGGTGGGGCGGGGCTTTGAGGGGTGTGTGGTGTGTGGTGGGGTGGGGCTTTGAGGGGCGGGGCTTTGTGTGGTGGGGCGGGGCTTTGAGGGGTGTGTGGTGTGTGGTGGGGCGGGGCTTTGTGTGGTGGGGCGGGGCTTTGAGGGGTGGGTGGTGTGTGGTGGGGCGGGGCTTTGTGTGGTGGGGCGGGATGTGGGGTGGTTGTATTGGTTGTGTTGGGGAAGGGGCACTGCATACAGGGAACTCTTCCCAAGTTCCTGCCCAAGATTGTCGAATCTAACAGTTACAGATCATTTCTGAGATCAAACCTTTAACAGAAGAAATGAATTACAATATCATGTGTGATTTAATTATATGGCTGAACGTCATAATTTTTCTATAAATGTTTATGTAAAACCCGTGATGATTAAGTGTGTTCAGCTCAACACTTCAGTGATGATGTAATAAGATGAACATGAACGTGGAGACGGTGGAGATAGAGTCTGTGTTTTCTACTGTTTTGTGTTTGTCGAGCTGCAGATGGATTTAAATCCCACCAGGCCGAGGTTTATGTGGTTACTGTGACACGGCAGACTTCGAGTTTATTTTTTTAACTAAGCAGAAAACTTCGCTAAGCAGCTGTCACTGTTTCTGCACTTCTTCATGCATCACAGAGAAAACACGACTTTACTGCATTTCACTCTGTCGCCTCGGCAAACACACAGTCTCTGTGGAAATATACGGGCTTTAATAAGCAACACTGTGAAGACAAATCCATCTCTCTCACACACACGCGCACACACACACACACACACACACACAAACACGGCTCTTCAATTAGCATCACAATTCAATTCAATTCAATTTTATTTGTATAGCGCTTTTAACAATGGACATTGTCACAAAGCAGCTTTACAGAAATAAATGGATTCACAAAAATATATTGTAAATATTTAAATTTATCACTGTGAATTTATCCCTAATGAGCAAGCCAGTGGCGACGGTGGCAAGGAAAAACTCCCCGAGATGATATGAGGAAGAAACCTTGAGAGGAACCAGGCTCAAAAGGGAACCCATCCTCATCTGGGTGCAACGGATAGTGCAATTATAAATAAATCCCTTCTATTGTGTACTATATGGACAAATAGTGCAATTGTGCAACCAATAAATTCATCGCAGTATTTGCAAGAGGTCCGGCTGGTTAAAATCTATCCACTGTCCACTGATGGAGTCCTGAGTACGAAGCTGCTCGTGGCAACTGCAGCCCCAAAGCCACTACAGCAATCGCAGTCCCAAGCCATTACAGTACAGCTCCCCATATGTGATCCCCAAGCCATCTCCACAGCCCCCAGGTGGCACCATCCCCAGCAATCCAAACAGTTCTTCAGGCAGTCCATATGGGGCCACCCCCAGCAGCAGCGAGCGAACTCAACCGATGAGAACTCCAACCAGAAGTAGGGCATCAGGATGGGTCAGGCAGCGAGGAGGAGCAGAAGGGGTCAGGATCACTGGCATCATTGGCATCTCAGAAGTAGCATGTGTAGCTCGACAGAGAGTGAGGGAGAGAGAGAGATGGAGAGAAAGGAAGAGATTGTTAGGTGAGCTTTTGTCCTCTAATGGTTAAGCACGATGTACTTTGCATGCAGAGTGCAAGCAGGGACTCCGGCAAGACTAGCTATGACAGCATAACTGAAAGGGAGAGCCAGAAGCTAACACAGACATGAGGGCACCCTGGGACATAAGGCAGCCAGCCACTCCACCGTCGACAAACCTGAGTGAACGTGTGAGAGTGGGGGGGCGACAGCATCCAAACATCCCATTTCACCACAACACTCTATGCCTGTGAAACCCTCCAGACCTGCCCCTGTACCTAAGAAAACTATTCACAAAAGGCTTGACTAAACAAATATGTTTTCAGCCTAGACTTAAACACTGAGACTGTGTCTGAGCCCCGAACACTAAGTGGAAGGCTGTTCCATAACTGTGGGGCTTTGTATGAGAAAGCTCTACCCCCAGCTGTAGCCCGCATTATTCGAGGTACCAACAAATAGCCTGCATCTTTTGATCTGAGTAGGCGTGACGGATCATAAAAGACCAAAAGTTCGCTCAGGTACTGTGGCGCGAGACCATTTAGTGCTTTATAGGTCAATAGTAGTATTTTATAATCAATACGAAATTTGATTGGGAGCCAATGCAGTGTGGATAAGATAGGGGTGATGTGGTCATATCTTCTGGTTCTAGTAAGGACTCTCGCTGCTGCATTCTGGACTAACTGGAGCTTGTTTATGCATCTACTGGAACATCCAGACAGTAAGGCATTACAATAATCCAACCTAGAGGTAACAAAAGCATGAACTAATTTTTCTGCATCGTGTAGCGACAATATATTTCTTATTTTAGCAATATTTCTGAGATGAAAGAAAGCAATCCTAGTTATATTATCTACATGAGCTTCAAAAGAAAGACTAGAGTCGATAATCACACCAAGGTCTTTTACTGCTGCACATGATGAAACGGAAAGGTCATCCAGAGTTATTATGTAATCAGAAAGCTTACTTCTAGCTGCATGTGGTCCTAGTACAAGTACTTCTGTCTTGTCAGAATTAAGTAAGAGAAAGTTAATAAGCATCCAGTTTCTAATGTCTTTTACACATTCCTCAACTTTATTAAGCTGGTGTCTGTCATCTGGCTTTGCTGAAACATACAACTGTGTGTCATCAGCGTAACAGTGGAAGCTAATACCATGCTTACGAATAATTTTGCCCAGAGGTAGCATATATAAAGAAAAGAGCAGTGGGCCTAAAACAGAGCCTTGCGGAACACCAAACTTTACCTTAGCATGAGAAGAGAAGTCACCATTTACGTTTACAAACTGATAACGATCAGTCAAATAAGACCTGAGCCAGGAAAGGGCTGTTCCCTTAATGCCTACTACATTTTCTAGTCTATTGAGGAGAATAGCATGATCAATGGTATCAAAAGCTGCACTAAGGTCAAGCAGCACCAGCAAGGAGACACAACCCTGATCAGAGGCCAGTAGTAAGTCATTTACAACTTTTACCAGTGCTGTCTCTGTGCTATGATGAGGCCTAAATCCTGACTGATACATTTCATGAATGTTATTCCTATGTAAGTATGAGCATAGCTGCTGTGCTACAACCTTTTCAAGGACCTTGGAAATAAAGGGGAGGTTTGATATTGGCCTGTAGTTGGACAGTTGACAGGGATTGAGGTCAGGTTTTTTAATCAGGGGCTTGATAACTGCTAATTTAAAAGATTTAGGTACATAGCCAATGCTAAGGGAAGAACTGATTATCTTTAAAAGAGGTTTGATTGTTTCAGGAATTATCTGTTTGAGGAAACAAGTAGGTAAAGGATCTAGCATACAGGTTGATGATTTTGATGATGAAATTAGTGAAATTAGTTCAGTCTCTTCAAGGGGACTAAAGCGTTGTAGTTGTTTATCTAATATTATCATATTATCATCTACAGGGTTAGTTATAGAACTGTCCGGTTTTAAATTAATAGTCTGAATTTCTAGCCTGATATTTTCAATTTTACCATTGAAAAAATTCATGAAGTCATCGCTGCTATATAATGATTGTGTGCGTGTTTCTATTGTGGTCTTATTCCTAGTTAATTTTGCTACAGTATTAAATAAGAATCTAGGATTATTTCTGTTATCTTCAATTAGGGTGGAGAGATACATTGATCTAGCAGCACTAAGAGCTTTCTTATAGCTCAATAGGCTCTCCTTCCATGCTATTTGAAATACTACCAAGTTAGTTTGACGCCATTTACGTTCTAGTTTTCGAGTGGTCTGTTTTAAAGTTCGTGTGTGATCGCTATACCAGGGTGCTAGCTTTTTCTCCCTAATTATTTTTCTTTTAAGTGGAGCTACCTTATCTAGCGAGTTGCAGAACGTTGATTCTAAACATTCAGTTGCCTGGTCAAGTTGTTCGGGATCAGACGGTGATCCAATCATGGTTGATAAATCTGGGAGATTACTGATAAAACTTTGTGCAGTTGTTGACGTGAACGTACGTTTGACATGGTGACGTGGCAAGGTGCATATACTATGATTAATACACATTTTAAATGAGATGAGGTAATGATCTGAGATAGCTTCAGACTGTGGACATGAGACTATATTTTCTATATTTAATCCGAATGTTAGTATTAAATCAAGAGTGTGACCACCACTATGGGTGGGTCCTATTACATTCTGATTAACCCCTACAGAATCTAGAATGGACACAACTGCTGTTCTCAGAGGGTCATCTGGATTATCAAAATGAATATTAAAGTCTCCAACAATTAATGCCTTGTCTAAAGAAACAACCAGGTTAGAGATGAAATCCGCAAATTCACACAGGAATTCAGAATATGGCCCTGGGGGTCTGTAAATAATAATTACTGGAATCACCTGGGTAGACTTATTTTTAGTGGCTACGTATGTTATGTTAGAATAAAGAACTTCAAATGCGTTGAATTTATGACTAGGTTTTTGTGTGACGGCTAGATTATCATTATAAATGACTGCGACGCCTCCTCCTTTGCCAGTTAGACGGGGCTGATGTATGTAACTGTACCCGGGAGGACTAGCTTCATTTAATGCTACAAACTCGTTTGGTTTAATCCACGTTTCTGTTAAACACAGTACATCAAACTCCTGATCAGTAATGGTTTCATTAACAATAAGCGCTTTAGACGTAAGAGATCTAATATTCAACAGTCCTAGCTTCAGATCAACGGTGCTGGCTATGCATTCGGTATGGTTTAATTTTATGTTAATTAGATTACTAAAACAAACTGTCTGAGTATGTCTATAATTTTGTTTAGCTCGGGGAACAGACACAGTCTCAATACGGTGGAACCTAAGTGACGACTCAGTGCAGCTAGCAGACGGTCGGTTTAGCCTGCTTGTCTGCTCCCTGGCCTTGGCCCTGGATTGTCACCGATTAACTAGGCCTGTTCTGAGACTATGTGCTATGCTGCAAGAAATGAGAGCAGCACCTTCCCGAGTGGGATGGACACCGTCCCGCCCTAACAGGCCAGCCTTGCCCTCAAAGTTAGTCCAATTATCTATAAAGCCCACATTGTTTTCGGAGCACCACCTGGACATCCAGCAGTTCAGCGACCATAACCTGCTGTAAGCTACATCGCCATGCCGCATTGGGATGGGGCCAGAGCATACTACAGCATCGGACATCGCCTTCGCTAATTTACACACCTCTACCAAGTTAATCTTAGTAACCTCAGACTGATGAAGGCGTATATCATTAGCTCCTACATGAATAACTATCTTTGAGAACCTGTGCTTGCCTAAGACCCTAAGATTACCTGCTATGTCCGGCGCCCTGGCTCCCGGTATACACCTAACTAAAGCTGCTGGTGCCCCTAAAGGCCTAGCTAATTTCACGTGCCGCAAGATAGAGTCACCTATAACCAGAGCTCTTTCAGGTTTCTCAGCGGGTGCTTCACTGAGGAGAGCAAACCTGTTGGACACGTGAAGCGGAGAGGAGTGGTGCTCCTGTGGGCGAGCCTTAGCGTTAGCTTTGGCTTTGCGATTATGCCGCCGAGTCGTCACCCATTCGCCCCGCTGTGAGGGCTCTAATGCCGGAGTTGGGGGATTACTAACTCCGCCTAAGGCATCCAGACTTTCCCCTACAGAAACTACGCTGCTCTCGCTCTCACTAACTCTCTCTAGAGACTGGATGCGCACCTCTAATGCAGCAATCTTCTCCGTCAGAGAGCTAACTAACATGCATTTATCACAAATAAAGCTATTACTAACGACGGAGGAAGAGTGACTAAACATCCTGCACTCAACACACTGAACAAGCTGAATGTTAGACATGTTGTTTAACGCACCTTAGTCGAAGATTTGTTGATATTATTGTAGACGGCGTGGATCCGGTGTGAATGGCCTCCGCTCGCTGTCTTGACAAAATACAAAAGCGCACTTCGAGAGAAAAAAAAATGAAAATACGGTAGAAGAGAACGTGAAAAATACAACAGATGAAAACGATAGCGCGATATTATTGATTTAAAAAAAGAAAGAAACAGTATAGTTAAGACGCCGATGCAGGCAAGAAACTCCCGGCAAAACAATTCGAAAACAGGAAGTGACGCGATCACAGTGTTACATGTTTAAGACCTTGTGGGAGAAAATATTAAAATGTCACTGCATTCAAGGCTTTAAATTCATTTAATTAAATTTCCTTAATTTAAATTTCTTTTCATAATTGTCTTCTGTAGATAAAAACACCACACTGCTGTGTGTGGAGAACATGAGGAGAGTGTGTGGAGAACATGAGGAGAGTGTGTGGAGAACGTGTGGAGAGTGTGAAGAAACAGCGTGGAGAGTGTGTGGAGAACATGAGGAGAGTGTGTGGAGAACATGAGGAGAGTGTGAAGAAACAGCGTGGAGAGTGTGTGGAGAACATGAGGAGAGTGTGTGGAGAACGTGTGGAGAGTGTGAAGAAACAGCGTGGAGAGTGTGTGGAGAACATGAAGACACCATGTGGAGAGCATGAAGAGAGCATTTGGAGAACGTGTAGACAGCGTGAGGAGAACGTGAGGAGACAGCGTGAGGGGACAGCATGGGGAGAAAGTCTGAGGAGAGCATGAGAATCCTATCTGATGTTGTGTTGTTCAGCTCTGCAGACCATACAGGAAGTGCAGCTTTTTTTGTAGAATGTATCTGTCACCATGGTAACCATCCATCCATTAAGGAATGCTGGAGAACCAGAATGCAGTGTGTGTTTGTTCTGACTGAAGAGAAATGAAAAGAAAGAAAATAAACTCAATCCATTAACCTGAAACATATTAATCTGAAAGCCTTACACACACACACACACACACACACAGGCCTGAGCAGAGTGTGTTCAGTAGAAGTAAACACTGAACCTGCAGTAAATATTCACGCCCCTGAACTTTTCCACATTGTGTAGTTTTACATTCTGGAACTGAAATCTTCGTTGAGATTTTTATTATCTGCTTCATACATGTCTAATGTTGAGTAAATCAAAAAGCAGAAATCATACGTATTCACCCTTTTAGATGATCAGAGTTTGGAATATTTCTTTTATACCCAAACCCTGACTGAATTCTCTCCTGGACTTGTTTTGAAGTGGACACGTGGTTCCGGTTCTTTCACTTCACTCACAAAGGCAGGGTTTTATAGCTGCTATCTGGAAGAGCTTCTGTTTGTGACAGACTTTTACTGAGCTGGAGAAAGTCTTCAAACTGTGTCATAAATACATCACTATGAAGGGGCAGAAAATACTTATTTAATATATAACTTTATATATAACTTATATTAACTATAAATAAAGTAATAACAGTTAGAGAGGTGTGAAGGATGAGTCGCTGTCTCGCTGTAGTGATGAATGTAAACAATGCTGCTGGAAACGCAAGAGCCGCAGTATAACACAATGAAGATACATCATAGCACTGAGTGCAGGTAGTCCATGTGGAGGTTTCACAGTGAGGGGGTGAATACTTATGCAATCACAATGTTTACAGTTTTTATTGCTAAATCATTTTGCAGGCTATGTAGCTTTTCCCATTCATCATTATTGTGGGAAATTTTGTTTAGATGCACGACATAAAACCCCAGTGAAGTGTGTTTCAGTTCTGAACCAGGACACAGTGTAGAGAAGTTCATTTACGTCCTTCACAATATCTGTACGAAGCTGTAGGTTTAAACACTGTGTACGCTACATGCTATAAAAGGTTGTGTATGCAGTATCTACACAGTGGCTTTACGGGGAGGTTCCGGTGTTAGACAGGAGCGTCAGCATCTCTCAGTTCTCCTAAAGCGGCTGTTAGTCATTAAGAATAAGAGGAATAAAGTTTCTGCTATAAAGTGAGAGGCTGTGAGAAAGATGTAGCTGTGCATAAGATCAGTGTTTAACCCTCTAACACAAGAAATCCACTACTACACACTACTACACACAACTACACACAACTACACACAACTACACACTACTATACACAACTACACACTACTACACACTACTATACACAACTATACACAACTACACACAACTACACACTACTATACACAACTATACACAACTACACACAACTACACACTATTACACACTACTACACACAACTACACACTACTACACACTACTATACACAACTACACACAACTACACACTACTACACACTACTATACACAACTATACACAACTACACACAACTACACACTATTACACACTACTACACACAACTACACACTACTACACACTACTATACACAACTATACACAACTACACACAACTACACACTATTACACACTACTACACACTACTACACACAACTACAAACTACTACACACAACTACACACTACTATACACAACTACACACTACTATACACAACTACACACTACTATACACAACTACACACAACTACACACTACTACACACTACTACACACAACTACAAACTACTACACACAACTACACACTACTATACACAACTACACACAACTACAAACTACTATACACAACTACACACTACTATACACAACTACACACTACTACACACTATTACACACAACTACACACAACTACACACTACTACACACTACTATACACAACTATACACAACTACACACAACTACACACTATTACACACTACTACACACTACTACACACAACTACACACTACTATACACAACTACACACTACTATACACAACTACAAACTACTATACACAACTACAAACTACTACACACTATTACACACTACTACACACTACTACACACAACTACAAACTACTACACACAACTACACACTACTATACACAACTACAAACTACTACACACAACTACACACGTCACATAGAGCGGCGATCTTTAACCCACACTTTCACAGAACAAGGCCATTTGATTGACACGACAGACAGAAGTAAAGCTGTAATCTTCAGGATGGTCTCATTAACCTGAAGAGAGAGTAAAGAGTGTTTATAGCTGCTATAACGTAAGCGACAGCAGGAACTAACTGGTTTCACTGACGTTCCACAACGTTAAATGTAACCAAAAGTGGATAAAGTGGATTTTGATTTTCATTCCTTAATAAATAAAAATTGTAATTGCTGGTAAATTGCTGTGGTGTAAGAGCAATAAATCACTTGGGGACATACTGGAACACACACACACACACACACACACACACACATACACACACACACACACACACACACACATACACACACGCGCACACACACTGAATTTATTAATTACTAAAAACACGTTTTCTTGCTAAAAGTGTACAGAACTGCTGAGAGCCAATCAGATTCAACATTCTGAAGCTCATGGCCAGAAAAGTGTACTAAAGATATCAGACACTCTGTAGTTTGTGGGTGGAGCCTAACCCTGGACTAACCCTGAAACAATCCCACAATGCACTGGGCCTCAGTGTTAATATTTATTTTCCACAGAATTTTGTCCCATGTTTTTATTTGTATTTGAGTTTTTTAGAAGAATCAACGGGCAACAGATGCCATCCGTCCACTGCACTAATGTCCAGCACTGTGTTTCAAACAAACAGCTCGTGTTGTCACAGCTGCTGTGTGTGTGTGAGTGTGTGTGTGTGTGTGTGAGTGCGTGTGTGTGTGTGTGTGTGTGTGTGTGTGTGTGTGAGTGTGTGAGTGTGTGTGTGAGTGCGTGTGTGTGTGTGTGTGAGTGTGTGTGTGAGTGCGTGTGTGTGTGTGAGTGCGTGTGTGTGTGTGTGTGTGTGTGTGTGAGTGTGTGTGTGAGTGCGTGTCTGTGTGTGAGTGTGTGTGAGTGTGTGTGTGTGAGTGTGTGTGTGTGCGTGTGTGTGTGTGTGAGTGTGTGATGAATATGTGAACTAGAAATGCAGCACAAGCAGCACTTAGTGATTCATGCTTTTAGCTAAAATAGATTTTGGCATCGGCCCAGCATCGACACACACACACACACGCACACACACACACACACACACTCACACACGCACACAGAGGTTGTGTATGATTTATGCTCGGGTTTGGCAGCAAATTGTAATTTGTGGTTCTACAGATGTGATGGTTGTGTATTTTCATATCAGTGTAAAATTAATTTCAGCACCATGTTCCAAACCACACACCCCATTCACACGCCGCAGTGCATTGTGGGTATTCAGTAGCCTCTACATGTGCAGTGCATTGTGGGTATTCAGTAGGTTTCCTCCAATATGCATTTGGACACAAAAATGTGCAGGTGATGGTGCAGGTGATGGAGATGGTGCAGGTGATGGAGATGGTGGAGGTGATGTAGTTCTGTATTCAGTTCGATATTAGGCTGAAACTGAGCCATCTTTCTCCTTGGCGGTGAGTGTGTGTGTGTGCGTGTGTGCGTGTGTGAGTGTGTGTGTGCGAGTGTGTGTGTGTGTGTGTGTGTGTGTGTGCAGTCTGGCATGAATAAAGGAGCAATTTGTTGTGCATTGATGTCTCCAGGTATGTGCATTTGTCTTCTTCACAGTGTGTGTGAGTGTGTGTGTGTGTGTGTGTGTGTGTGTGAGTGTGTGTGTGTGTGTGTGTGTGTGTGAGAGTGTGTGTGTGCGTGTGTGTGTGAGAGTGTGTGTGTGCGTGTGTGTGTGTAAGGCTATAAAGCTGTATGGGTGTGTGTGGATTTTCATTAGTGGAGACTCATTGTGCCGCCGATGATGGAAGCAGCCATGGCTCAACACACACACACACACACACACACACACACACACACACTGGGTTCAGGACCTGCATATTAATGGTGTTGACTGAACGCTGAGCTCAGAGAAGCAGAAATCACAGTGAGACTGAAACTCAGGACATTTCTGTCTATCCTTCAGTAATAAATCTGCCTGTATGTTGCTGTATCTGATGATGCATCGTCTATTTACAGTTTAACTGCTGAAATAGGAGACAGTTCTGTCTTTTATACCTCAAAACACATCTACAGTATTAGACTGATGGTTCTACACTGTTCCAGATGGTTCTACACTGTTCCTGATGGTTCTACACTGTTCCAGATGGTTCTACACTGTTCCAGATGGTTCTACATTGTTCCTGATGGTTCTACACTGTTCCAGATGGTTCTACATTGTTCCTGATGGTTCTAGATTGTTCTTGATGGTTCTACACTGTTCCAGATGGTTCTACACTGTTCCTGATGGTTCTACACTGTTCCAGATGGTTCTACACTGTTCCAGATGGTTCTACACTGTTCCTGATGGTTCTACATTGTTCCTGATGGTTCTAGATTGTTCTTGATGGTTCTACACTGTTCCTGGCTGTTTTTAAACTTTTCTAGATTGTTGTTTGTTTGTACTTCTTCACAACCTCCATACTGCACTGCCACTTTAAATTTCATTTCATTTCGGGTTGCAGCTCTGTTGCTGCACTGTTTCCCATCACCCTCTGCCTCCATGCTTCTGTATTCTTACTGCACGTCACCTCCTGTCAGTGCTGTGGATGACGTGTGTGTGTGTGTGTGTTACATCATGGGTCTGGGAATTGAGATGAAAAGTTTTTTCATCTCACTGCACATTGTACATGGTTGAGATCACAATAAAGAACCACTTGACTTAGTTCCTGACTGTTCCTGAGTGTTACTCATGGTTCCTGATGGTTCCTGAATGTTACTCATGGTTCCTGACTGTTCCTGAGTGTTACTCATGGTTCCTGATGGTTCCTGAATGTTACTCATGGTTCCTGATGGTTTCTGAATGTTCCTGACGGTTCCTGATGGTTCCTCAATGTTCCTCATGGTTCTTGACTGTCCCTGAATGTTCTCATGTAAAACATTATAATTTAGGATTAGATTTTTGAGCGTTTGGTGATTATTCAGACATTTGGACTCGTCAGTATTTCTCTGTATTCTGTCTCCACGTCTCTGTAAGAGGTTCCGTGCAGATTAATTAGTGTAACTGTACGTGAGCCAGAAATAGTCCCAAGATCATTTTCTCTCTCGGTTTCTGGGCAGAACGCCGGCCTATAGATCATAAAATAATAAGAGAATGAGCACAATGGGCTCTTTCTGCTTATTATGGTCTGTAACAAATTGAAATTAATTCAGCGAGGGGAATTAGTGTCTCGCTTCTCCTCCTCGTCTCTCTCACATGACCGCTGCTTTTTAATGCTAGCGGCTAATTTATAACTTAGAGTCTGCCTGCCTGCTGGGAGCGCGGTTAGCGTTAAGCCTCCCGGATAATTAACAAACTCATACAGAGATGAATATACAGAATAGATGCTATTTCTGAAATTTCTGAACAAACAACAAAAACTTTCTTACTGATAAAAATCTGCTTCAGTGCATACACACCTGCTGCCTTCTCCTGAGAGCTTGTTAGCTAGCCAGCTAACGGCTAATGTTTGTGAATTCATTAGAAGTGAAAAGGAAAATTAAAATAGATTTTATTTCAGACTTGCCAACTTTAAAATTAACTGAAACGAGACAGAGATTTTCTTTGTCTCTTTTTTTTGACTTTCTGCAGTTTTTTCAGTTTTTTTCAGCTTGTCCTTGTTTGTATGCTGTGGTGTTTGTTCTGCTGCCGCGGCGCTGTACAGGCTAATTCCCGAGCGGTTGGTGTTTGTGGTGTGAGAGCTGCAGTTGTGACGTTTATTAATCAGCACTACGGCGTTGTTCCTCAGGGATGCGACTCTGCAGCAGCGCTGTGGGACGTTTTAATGAGCTCTCAGATGCTCTGTCTCGGCTGGAACGGTCACCGTGTCTGCGCTCAGGCTCGGCTCGGTGATGCTCCATCACACAACACGACGTGTTCTACACTCGCGTACGTGTGTGTGTGCGTGTGTGTGTGTGCGTGTGTGTGTGTGTGTGTGTGTGTGCTGAGACACTGAGAGCCGGATGTACCTGAGACTGTCACACACACACTTCACTATAATTAATCAGTGCTGCAGCTTTAAACACAATTACTTCATAATGGATTCATCGCACTGAGAGTGAAACTGACGTGGTGGTGAAGAATTTTCTCAGCTGCTGGACGGAAATAACGAGCGTTAGACATTTCTGTTAGAATCAGAATCACTGTTTCATATACGAGGAGTTTGTTTTGACAGAGAACTCCGTCTCATTAAAGATAAATCATTAATGGCTTTCAGACAAACTGAAGCTCAGATTTATTTTTTAATTATTAGGAAATCATCCACATCTTACAACAATGTTAACTACTTAAATCTTTATTATACTTAAATAATTACTTAAATATACTACTATAAATATTTATCCCCCACGCTAAGCTAGCTAGGTAATATTTGAATTTTCCCCACAGTGCTATGCGCAAACAGAGCAAGCTAGCATACAGAGGAAAACAAAATTATTTATCTAAAGTAAGAAAGTAAGAACATTAGAAAATATCTCCAGTGCTATCTAGCTAACGCTAGAGACTTCACCAAACAAAACAAACGAGCAGAAATAGGAAAATGCCAAACGATATAGCTAATGTACGAAATGATCCCCAATCAAAGCTAACTAGCTAATGATAAATAATACTATCTAGCTTGCTAATGTTAGCGATATTGGCAAAAAACACAAACTAGCTCTAGGTTAAACAAAGTTAGCTAGCTAATTTGTCAATTGTTGAAAGTATTACGCAAGTTTGATTCAGTTGATTTGATAATGGGGATAAAACATAATTAAATAAAGAGAACTGAACTGTTAGAGTTTTTCATTTTTGAATATTTCTTACAGAACACGCAGTGAAATCTCCGTGTTGCTGATATTTTGAAAATGTAGTTTTTCTTTTCATATGAAATTTTGCATTTCGTGTCTTCGGAAATGAAACTTTTTACAAAAAGCCCTTAAACATGGAGCAATATTAGAACTCAAGTTTCTCTCTGTCTGTGGAGTTTCTCCAGGTTTTTTTTGTCTTCCTTCGTTTGGATGTTAGCGTCACTGAGAAACTCAGAAACTCAGAATCTCCACAAAACCAGGAAGTTTGCTGGTGGTGTTCGGATTGAGAGGAGAAAAGTGTGTTATGGTGTTTAAGGGCTGTTGTGTTGTTCAGCACCTCAGCGTCTGTGGAAATATAAATTTCTGTTTTCCTTCTTTCTTCTGTGTGTGTGTTTAACCTTGCTTGAGCTTATGTTATATTATTGTGTGTGTGTGTGTGTGTGTGTGTGTTTAACCTTGCTTGAGCTTATGTTATATTATTGTGTGTGTGTGTGTGTGTGTGTGTGTGTGTGGTATAAAGCAGCCGTATTTTGTGTTGTGAGCAGTAATTTAGAGTTCCTGACACCAGGCTCTACATTACACTCTCTATTACTTAATAAAGTCTGGCTTAAAAGTCCTTCTTCTCCTCTTTCATCATTTATCGCTCTCTCCTCCTCGTCCCCTCCCAGCTGCGAAGCCTAATCCAAAGAGAAGTGTGTATTATATCCTGAGATCCGGCCGTGCTCCACGCTGTGCTCTTAATATCAGTTTACTCTCCTGCTGCGCTACACAACACACCTTCATTTCATTTTAGATATATGCAGCGTGGAGAATGCTGAAAAACACATTAGCGGGAAGCTTCACCTTCACCAGAGTTCGTCTTTTCTCAAAGACACCTCGTCTTTCCTCTTCTACAGACTTCTGCTGATCAGACTTCAGGAATACTATCAGGAATACTATCAGGAATATTGTCAGGAATACTATCAGGAATACTATCAGGAATACTATCAGGAATATTGTCAGGAATATTATCAGGAATACTATCAGGAATACTATCAGGAATATTGTCAGGAATATTATCAGGAATACTATCAGGAATACTATCAGGAATATTGTCAGGAATATTATCAGGAATATTATTTGAGGACTCTTGTTGTTTCTAAAGCACATTTAAAGCAGCAGTGTGCAGCTGTTCGGTGCTAATGTCCTACAGAGCCTACAGTATAAACATGTCCAGAACATGAGAGTTTGTTATGTTTTATTGTGTGTCTCTTTAAACAGCGTCTGCTGTAAAGTTCCTTCATTTGGTTAGATTCTGCTGTTGTACAGTTCTGATTCAATAGTTTTGTTTTTTTTTAAAAAAGCTGTTTTCGAGCAGTTGTCACCCTTAAAAACAGAAAACAATGTTTGAGAAACATCGAATGTCCTGCTGGAATTTCTTTTGGAGGCGTCTGTGTAAAAGCTGAAATATAAAAATAAAAATAAATGAACACAATGTGTTTAAAATGAGGTTTATGAGAATTACTGCATGTTGCTGGACGGACACCAGGGGGCAGTGTGGGAGCTCACAAACCTCTCAGACTTATTTACATACAAAAACTATTTAGTGTAAAGGAAACCAG